>NW_009932425.1:0-3195 GCF_000696875.1 Nestor notabilis | reverse complement strand
CCTCCGGGCCGTGTGAGTGGCCGTAACGCTGCTCTGCCCGCCTGCATGCCCCATGAGGGCAGGGACAGGTGTCCAGAGCCTGAAAGGCGAGGAGCTCCTGTTGTAGTGCAGGAGGGCAGTCCTGAGATGGGTTCATGAAGTAGATCTGTAAAAACAGATGTGCAAATCATACACGTCACATGAGGTGCGCCTGGTGTTACGCTGATAAGGTTAAGTTAGTATTTTACTACCTTTCCCAAGAAAATCAAGGCAGTCAGTCAATTAGTCCAGTTCCCAGCACTTGTCTGTGAGCCTGCTCGTAAGTGGCAGCTTGGATCACTTCTGTCTGCCTTCCTTGGCCTTGTGGCTTTCTCAACTGTGTCACTTACTCTGCCAAAGCAGTCATGCTTTTACTGATTATATGCTGTTCTGTTGGGTTTTTCTTTTGCAGTATCACTGAGTTTTTAAAATGAGAGTATTCAGTGAATGCTGCAATTGCATTTAGCAATGCAATAAATTCACACATTGTACTAGTTCTTTGTTAATTCATGACAATAAACTAGCTGTCATAAGTTGCATGGTTTCCTATTCATGCTTTTTAAGTATTCTAAGACAACAACTTAGATTTGGTAGGGTTGAGAGGTTGCTCCATTGTTTTGAGGCTTTTTATGGTAACATCCCTACAATCATTCAATTTGGAAATAAATTGTATTTGGGTAGGTGGAAATCGTGAGAGTTGGAGGCCAAAATATTGTTTGATTTAAATTCTAAGGAATTACGCTTTTAACTGCAAGTTACGTGTCCTTTTATGATGTGTCAAAAGTGCGCAAGAAGAATTAAGCAGAAAAGAAAATGGCTGGCAGCTTCACTCATCAGCCTGTGTGGAACACCAGATGACAGCAGAAAGGCAGGAGCTGCTGGTCATCTGTCTTAAACCCATCGTTCCAGATGAGATGAAGTGAATGCAGCAGCAGCAGCATCTCCTCCCACCTCACCTTCCCCCTTGCTTTCACAGGCCGGTCTCCTCTGACCCCTGTAAGACACTGACAGGTATTTCAGCACCTGCTTGGCAGAGCATTAACAGCAGGTGCAGATAGGCTTCCATAGGTGGTTGCTTCTATTCTTTTCTCATGCTCTTGGCAAAATCACTTCTTTGTGGGCCAGTTTAGTGTGAAGCTGGGGTGAAGCAGGAATTCCATTATTTCCTTCCAACTGTTAGTCATAAGAAAATGACTTTGCTTTTATCACAACTGGGTAATTTTCTCTACTTGTATCAAACCCCGTATACCCTTATGTGTGTTTGTTATAGGTGAGGTAGAATTTACACAGTCACACAGGGAGTTAGCAAGCGTGGTGACATGAGCTTAGATGTGTTCAGTACACACTAGGAACTGTTTTGTGGTTAGGGCTTTCCAATTCAAGTCACACACAAAAAGGATTTGCACCAGAAGCTGGGGATCACCTGCTTTCTGGATTCTTCTAGCACTCCGAAGAAAACTGCTGCTTTGCCACACCAGGAATTTCCATGTCTATACTCGGTGTTTGGTTCGATAATGGCTGCTTTCCCGATTTCCTCTTTCATGTCCGTACTGTGTAACACTATAGTGAAGGTATGTGTCAAGTTCCTTTAAGGCTCATTCAAGCCTAGTCGGAAACTATGTGTTCTTCCAAGTGAGTTAGACTGCTGCAAAGAGACGATGTTTCTGTGCTAATGTGACTTTGAACTGCCTTTGCTATTTTCTGCGGCATTCTCATGTGAATGTGGGAGTTAGAGATGAGTGCTACTGCACAGATCTGAATCATTTTGCCTGAAGTTAATTTGTGAAATCCTTTTATTGAAGTGCTTGGATTCTCTCCCGGAGTTCTTTTGCATAAGCAGCAGACTTAACATCCGCATCTCATCAACAGGCACAAAGTTCTGCTAAACCTCTTCAGGTTTGAGAACCTCTGCAACTCCCACCCACAGCTATGCTTATTGTGTAAGTAAAGGAGGAAAAGCCATCAAATTACAAGCATATCTGTCTCTTTCAAAAGGTTGGCAAAGAATATTTCGCCTCACAGGGGGAGAAGTTTAAGTAGGCTGATGAATAAGACACTCTGCTCTTGGGTGTGACAGCACATTAAATCGCTGGCAACTCCTATGTACTCAGAAACTGTAAAGTGCTGCTTTATTACATCATTATCTAAAGGAAGTAAACATCTTGTGTTCATTAGGTACAAAATGCGACGTAATTATGAAAATGATAAGAACTGTTCTTCCACCAAGTGGATTGGTGGAATTGCAAGAAGTAACTGTGTAAAGATTCTGACATCGTGCTGCTGAGATGTTGTAGAATAGCTAGCTGTGGAGATGTTATATCCCTGCAGCGTCTGCTTTGGCAGAGGTGGGTCCCTGCTGAATCTGTAGAATAAAGAAATACGCTTACCCACTTTGAATGTTTTTAATGTGTATAAATAAGACCAGGTTCTACATCATTAACTGTACCATCGCCTACCTGTCAGCTAAAATCGGATAAACCTGTTCCAAGACAGATTAGTGTTTCTGTTGGTTTTGCAGTCCCTGAAAAGCGCTAGCTAGTTCCTTGTTTGTATACTAACCCCACTGTTAGTGTACACAGTATTTACCAACTGGCACAGTATTTCTACCCTCTTACCATATCTTTTGCAGACTAGTCCTTTTGCCATGGAAGCCGAAGAAACGATGGAATGTATCCAGGAATTCCCTGAACACTATAAAGTCATTTTGGATAGACTGAACGAACAACGTGAGCAGGACCAGTTTACAGACATCACTTTGATTGTTGATGGTATGTACAGGCCTGAGAACCAGTTGGTATAGAGAGAATTCAGAAAGCTGTGCTGCAGAGCTGTGGGGTTTGTTACAGGCCAGCCATGAGTCTGACCTCCTAACAAATTCTTGGTTCTGCACTGGTGTGCAAGTTGCTTGCAGAGTTTGATTCGAAATCCCAGTGAACAGAATCTCCAGCAGCAATTAATAAATTTGCTTCTACTTTTCCAAAGAAGGGGCTAAGTATATTGGAATATAAGCCCACTTTGAAACTGCTGTGCTATATTTAACATAGAATCGTAGAATCAAAGAATGGTTTGGATTGGAAAGGACCATAAGATCATCTAGGTCCAATGCCCTGCCATGGGCAGGGGTACCTCGCACTAGACCATGTCATCCAAAGCTGTGTCCAACCTGGCCTTGAACAC
>NW_009932424.1:1973-2389 GCF_000696875.1 Nestor notabilis | reverse complement strand
TTGCCGGCTGGGCTTAAACCACGACAGCAGGCTAGAATAAATGGGCTTGTTCTCAGAATCGCTAAATACTGCACAGCATTCTTGGGTGTTCTAATTATGTTTGTAATAGAGAGGGAAGATGTTATATTTTGAATGGTTGTTGATGCTGTCCTCAAGAGCAGAACTGCCTGCCGTGCAAATCAGAAGCAGCGAGAGCATGTTTGGGAACATCCAGAGAAATAACAGTCTATGAGTGACAGTCAGAAGTGCTGTTTGCAGGCAACTGCCTTATTAGAGTGTCCAAGGGCTGGTGTCCACTGGGACATTGAGATAGACTAAGTGGCGAAAATAATATTTGTGGGTAGAAGATATGCAGCTGAGAAGCAGGTGGGAACAGGACACACTGCCCAGTGTGTTACAGTGGGGGGTGCTGGGAG
>NW_009932424.1:0-1961 GCF_000696875.1 Nestor notabilis | reverse complement strand
AAGAGGTCCTATTGTCATCTCTCAGGGAACTCAGTACGTGCTGCTCGTGTTTTCTAGCTCATTTTCCCCACTTCACTGATCAATTTTTACAAAATCTGTTACGCAGTTACAGCTGTCCTTCAGTTATACCCCCAAAAACCCATTCAAAAATTTTGGTATGTGTGGCAGATTTTGACACGGAAATACATGGAACTATAAGACAGGAGTAGGACATTTGACTTACAGGTTTGGCAGTCTCAGATACTCTTTTGGTTTAGCTTTAAAAGTATTTGTGCTAAACTAGTAAGCAGCTTAGTACTGCAAACTTCCAAAAATGAGAGTTTTTCTGTAGTTCATTTAGAGTTCATTCTGTATTTTTGCCTTTTTACAGGGTAGTAACTTCTATGGCAAGACAGCTCAAGAGTCTGGTGGTCACTGAGAAAATATCTGACTTTCACTGTGTTTTGGGCAAAGTAGTGAGGTCTTTTCTGGCAGAAACCAGTAAGTAGCTGGGTGATGCTGTATTAATACAGTGCAACCTACACAGGGTTTCTAAAATAAATGGAAAACACGAATGCCTTTTGTCAGAGTCTGACTGGAAAAAATCCCAGTGTTGGACCCTGTTTTGTTCGTGATCCCAAGAGTGAAATAAAGATGCAAATGAGGTCAGTTGGTTTATTATAAAAAGACAATTATTATAAAAAAGGGAATAGCGATAGGACAGATTGGAAAAAGGATGGAAATGAAGCAAGAATTCGGGGTGGAGAGAGAGAGTCACCACCATGGATACAGTGGTGTTCGAGGGATCCATCATCGGAGGTGGTGGGAGTCCTTCAGGGTTTGTAGTCGGTATCAGAGCAGAGTGTCCCCCAAGAGTCTGTAGTAGTTGTTGGAGGTGAGTGTCCTCGTGGAGGTGTCCTTCTAGAGTCATCCTCTTGAAGGGACCCTTGGAGGTGTCCTGATGGAGCTGCCCTCATGGTGATATTTCATGGAGAGTGTCCCTCAGGGTCTGTAGTAGTCACTGGTGGAGAGTGTCCTCACAGAGGTGTCCTACTGGAGTCATCCTCATTGCAATGGGTCTCTTTAGTGATTACCTTTTCCTCCTTTTATAATGAGTTGGGGGGAGCACCTCTGTTCTTCATGCCATGTATTACATGTTCCTGGTGGACCAGTTTCCCTGGTCCAGCCAGGCTGGACCAGCCAGCTGGCTGCACATGTCTGCAGTAATCTTGGGATAATTGGCAGCAATTCCTCACACCAGTCCTCAGGTAATGGATGGAAGGGGCCTATATCACCTCTTTCCCACTCATCCCTCAGGCAATGGATGGTGGAGTCTCAGTTCAGCTCCTCACACCTTTCTTCCAGGCAATGGATATTGAAGTCTAATCTCAACTCCTCCCATCCATCCCTGAGACAATGGATTTGTGAAGTTCCATCTCAGCTTCTCATACCAATCTTTGAGACAATGGGCAGTGGAGTCTGATTTCAGGTCAGTCTTTCACCTTTTATTGTCATTATGAGCATCCCTGTGCAAGAAACTTCCATGCCAAAAACCTATGACATGGCAGTCCCAGCCATGTTTCCTATGCAATTCCTTGCTAGCAGCATCATGTGTTAAAACATCATAGTTAGGCACAGGCTTGAGCAATTTTTTATTGATCTTCATGTTATTATTACATCTTGATGGTCTTTACTACCCTTCCTTACAACCCCAGCCATATCAGGAGAATGTGGCAGCTGCACTTACAGAGTTAAGGTTTGCCAAGATCCAACTCAGTTTACAAAACGATTGTTTTCTCTGATTCTAAAGAGCATATAGAAGCAAGACCATAGATTTTAACCAACTCTAGACTAATAGAGCACTCTTCCACATGTTTACTTAGTACACTATAGTGTCAGGCTGCAGAGTGGCTGCAGAGTAGCTGCAGTAAAACAGGGATAAATTGTACTGTTCTACATAGAATCATAGAATAGTTAGGGTT
>NW_009932423.1:0-31701 GCF_000696875.1 Nestor notabilis | reverse complement strand
GCTGGGAGGCACCCCACAGGCATGGTTACCCGGTGTCTTGGTAGTGCAGTAAAACAAATGAGGACGTGGGTGAGTGTTTGCTAAAGAAAGTCCCCACTGCTTCTCAGATAGGAGGTACTCTTGTATTTCCACATTGTACACACAGTGATTAACTGCGCACATGAGTATGTGGGTTTGGGAGGTTTCCACTGTTGGGTTGGGGGTTTGGGCTTTTCTGAAGATCATTTCTGAGAAGAACTAATAATTCAGAATGTTGCAGAGCGTTGTTGCATATCTCCTGAAAATTGATTTTGGACATTTTATTAATAAAGATTTCTTTTTCTTCTGTTTTTATTTGGGTTGTTTGCTTAGGTTTTGTCTTTCCTTTCATGAGTAGGATAAGCTTCTAAAAGATCTTTTATAAAGGAAGGTACCGGAGCTTGTGGTTGAGGTGCCGCACAGGGTCTATGTTAATAAGGTGTAGTTTTTTAACTCTCCACAATCTAGTAGATTAACCCAGGATTAATTTAAATTACAAAAACATTTCCGACGTGGTGGTGGAATCTCCTGGTCCAGGTTTGAGTTACATCCAGGAAATAATAATTATTTTATTATGCAATCATGATAGAGAGTCAAATGATGTAATTATATAAAATGATGCTTCTTGGCATCACGCTACTCATCCTTCCAGTCAAGGGAACTATGTTCTGGTGAGCTACAGGTAGGGGTGTGTGTGGTGGCTCTCCTTGCTAATCTTTTGCTTTCCTGATCTTTTTATAAAGTGGGGACTGCAAAACATGATGAAGTTGTATTGTAAAGAGGGACTGGAGTGGTTGGACTCCTTTACCCTTGCTGCAGCAAGCTCTTTTAGGAACTTTCAACTGCATACTTGCAGAGGTTTTGCTCCCACTCTGTTTGGGTTCAGAACGAGCAATTGGAGCCAAGGTCCATCTCCTTCCTCACAGCCCCCAATCCAGCTGTGGGAACAGAAGGAAGGGCATAAAGAAACACAGCATGGAAAGAGACATAGAAGATGTGGTCAGGACAGTCTGTATCTATGTCTGACAAGGCAGAATGGACCATGAAACTAGTGAAACTCATCACTGTATTATTATACAAAGCCTGATGGTGAGTAAAGCCATGGTATCTAGAGAGTGAATTTAGTGTCTGTTGAGCTGGAGCGCACTGTAAGAATCTTACATACATATGAACATCTACAAATGTCCGTGTGTTGTATGTTTTTGTATACTGCAATGCCTTGGGGACAACATTCCATGCTGGTAAAGGAAGTATTTGCCTCCCAATAGGTTAATGATTTAGTTGCTAGGCACTGAAACTTGTTTTCTGTTTAGGCTGCAGCTTTTTCAAATGTTCTCTCTCAGGCATGGCTACTTGATTTAAATGGAAATTGAAATTATCCATTAGGAAAAAAATATGGGCAAACACATAAAACAGTTTCTTTCTACATAAGTGGCGTTTTCTTGAGCAAAGTTGAATGTTTCTACAGAGCAGCTGAGAGATAATAATTGTCCATCGTGAAGTTGTGTGACCTGGCTTGAGCGTTTGTAGCCCAGGTGTCTGTAAGACTTCTGTAGTTGGTGACAGTATGTCTGAGTGATAACTCTTGAGTCCAGTCCCCCTACCACGGCCAGGAACATCTTTCACTAGCTCAGGTTTCTCAAAGCCCCGTCCAACCTGGCTTTGAATGCTTCCAGGGATGGGGCATCCACGACTTCCCATGAAACCTGTTGCAGGTGGGCAACAGAGCTATGAGCTGTGTATGTCAACTGGGCTGGCTGGCAGCTAGCTTATGGCAGGACATTGTGCACTAGATGAACCTATTAGAGATGTGATTCCTAATGGCAATAATTATATCAGCAGACAGATCAACATTTTGTGCAAGGGAGAGGTGATACTTTCTCTCTTATCTCTTTGTAGTATCTTCCTCTTAAGACTCTAGGTACTAAGACATAGCTTGTGCTTGGTACTGTCTGGGTGCCAACTGCTTCTAAGTTACAGCGGAGATCTCTCGCCAAGCTGGCACTTCTCCCCTGATCATGTTATTCATGTTCCTGAACACGTTATTCACGCTTTTCAGTTTATGAAATGGAGTTGTTTTGTTGCTGTTCTCTCACCCTCTTGTTTATGAAAAGCCTGTTACTCTCTTGTGTCAGGGCTGAGATTTGTGCAACACCTCGGTTAGCTGTGTTAGGGAAAAAACTGGTAAAAACTAACCTCATGGAAGAAAGTTTTCTCATCTGGATCTGCTTAGCCTTGCTGTATAGCTATACAAATGCTGTTAGAAGGAGGTATAGCAAAGAGTGTAACATAGGATAACTACTTCTAGCGTAGAACAAGTAATAGTAGAAATAGGACTTCTACTTTAGTGGCAATAAGGGTCTGTTGGATTGAAACAGTTGGAAAACTGTGGCCTTGCACAGTGTGAAGTGTTTGTGTTTTTTCAGTCTTGAGAGAAGATGAAAAAATCATTGCTCAGATGCTGGAAACACCATAAACACACAATGAATAGTCATTTCACCTGCAAACAGTCTTCCAAATGCAAGCGATGGAAAGAATTAGATCTTTTTTATTCTGTATGTTGGATCTAGCTTCTTAAAATTACTGTAGGTTTGTCAGAAAATGTCTTGCTTCACAGGATCCTTAGGAAGCGCTTGTTTGCTCCTGAGGATGAGGGCTGAATCAGTGTTGTGCAAAGAGCATTCAAATATGATCTAACATCCAAGAATAATTATTAATTATATAATTGGTTCTTTGGCAAGTTATTTTGGAGTGGAGATGGTACAGATGTTTTGTATGAGCTTTATCCTCTAGAAAGGCTGAGATGTTAGCCTATGGGGGGAGGAGATAGAACAACTAAAAAAGCCCAAATAAATTTTATTTTAGCATTTAGCCGATTTGAGTATAATAGCTTCCAGCTCTTCTCACTTATCTAGAGATTAGTCTGCTCTTTCTACCAGCTGACTCTTCTGTTACCTATTTAAACTTTATATTTATGAAAATTCTGATAAATTGAACATACAGAAATGGGCAAGATGTGTATCTCCTTAGCTTTAATAAAAGCTCTGAATTACAGATGCTTCTGGCAAAGAAACTGTGAGTTTGTTTCCCCTTTGTA
This sequence comes from Nestor notabilis, assembly GCF_000696875.1. Lineage (NCBI taxonomy): Eukaryota > Metazoa > Chordata > Aves > Psittaciformes > Psittacidae > Nestor > Nestor notabilis. The sequence goes on along the minus strand of NW_009932423.1, from coordinate 28,586 downwards.
TTGCAGAACATGGGTACAGTGCTGCTGTTGATGTGCATGTTTTCTGATGAGCGCATTCAGAATAGCTGCTGTCTCATTGCTCATGCCAATACACTGTGGGGATCACCTCTAAAATAAATCACATGAGTAGAAAGTTACTGTTTTAGGCACCTGTGGTCTTCTATTGAAAATGTATCGAATGCAGTTGAGGGCTTCAGCTTATGCCATGCTGCAGGTTTTTGTTTCAGAGGGAGCTGGAAGCCCTCTTTCTAGCTTTCCTACATCCCTCTACTCTGACACAGCAAATAAACAAGCGTAAACAAACAGGTCATAGCTGCTGTCATAGTGATGTGCTGACACCATCCATCTCTGTTGTCACCAGCAATGTGACACCACTGCAGTGTATTGCCTCTGGTGGCCACTTCTGGGTGATCCAGCTCCCTTGGACCAGCTAGCACAAAGTGATTTAGGAGCTTGTGCGTGGCAAATACAAGATTAAGACCTTTGTCCTTTCACAGTGGATATATAAAACTTCAGTATGGTTAGTTGGGCCAAAAAGGTTTCTTAATAGTTTGCATAATGGAGCAGGCAGGAGATTGTGCAAAGCCGGAATCTTTGGTAATGCACATTGTCCTTTGTGTGTGTCCTACCTGTGTCCTGGCTTATGTATGGTTTGAATTAGTCATAGAATAGTTTGGGTTGGAAGAGACCTTTAAAGGTCATCTAGTCCCACCCTCCCTGCAGTAAGCAGGGACATCTTCAACTAGATCAGAGCTCAGAACCCTGTCCAACCTGACCTTGGATATTTCCAGGGATGGGGCATACACCACCTCTCTGGACAACCTGTCCCAGGGTTTCATCACCCTCGTAAAAAACTTTCTTCCTTACATCTAGTCTAAATCTACCGTCCTTTAGTTTTAAACCATTAACCCTTGTCATATCGCTACAGGACCTACTAAAAAATTTGTCCCCATCTTTCTTATAAGCCCCCTTTAAGTGTATTGAAGGGCTGCAATAAGGTCTCCCTGTAACTTCTTTTCTCCAGGCTAAACACCACCAACTCGTCTTCATAGGAGAGGTGTTCCATCCCTCTGATCATTTTTGTGGCCCTTCTCTGGATCTCCTCCAACAGGTCCATGTCTTTCCTGTGCTGAGGACTCAGGTGTGTTGTGCTGTTTATGAGCATGTTTATGAGCTGAGCTGCTAAAAGGCAAAAGACTGTCATGTCAGCAAACTGACGTCTTTTGTTTTATTTTGGTACAAATACCAGCTCCAGCACAGGGCATGGCACAGTAAAGCTAGTATCTTGTGCCTGGTGTCTCTTGTTTGTTCTGGCAGGGACTAAGAGTTGATAGAACATAGTCCAGGGCAGCAGCATCACAAGATTCCCCACGCCCCTTTCTCTTTAACAGGCCTTCTAAAATTCTTATGCTGAGTACTATCTCCACTTTGACTGTACCTGTATACTGCACTTGTGGTCAGAATAAAGGAAGATGAAGAAATTAAATTTCTTCTTTTGTTACTACTAGCTTCTCATGGATGTGGGCAGGGCTGTAGCTCCTTTAAACTTCCATTATGCCTGTGTTTGTGGACAGCTCCTGCTCTTGCCCAAATCCAAATCCCATGAATGTCAAAATGTGAGTGCTAAGTATGTGGTGTCACATCAACGAGAAATTGTGTCTGGTGCCATTGCTGAGGTCTAGCTGGGTCTCTTCTGAGCCATCCCAGGAATACTGTCAATAGGAATAGAGGATGAGTGAGGGTTCAGAACAAGATATTTTCTGTCTCCTGAGGAGGAAGAACACCAGGACCTAGCAACTGACGGCTTCTCAAGGAACCGTGACTTCAGCCTTAGCTGAGGATCACTGTAGGGCTATGGTGAGTGGTCCTGGATCTCCAGAGAGGAGCATCAAGGTAAAAAATATGTAGTGAGAGTAATCTGTCCGTAGTGTTTCAAAGGGAGGCATGCCTCTAGAAAGGTGGCTGGTGCTTACACACAAAAGTGGAGTGATCTCTGTGAAATGTTAATTCAGTAAATGAGTTGTTTCAGAATCATGAGCGATTCTGCAAATATGCTTGCAGCATTTGTTGTCTCTTGACTGCTGTTCTTTCATCCACGCTGTTGTACAAGTGCAAAATGCTGTCTTTCATTGTCATAGTACAGACTGCAGCTGCTCTGAGGTTATGGTGTAGAGACCATGGAGCTGGCTGAGAAGAATTACTAACTTACATCTACCTGCTGTACTAAAGTGCCTGCACTGCTTTTGCAGTGTGCTGGCCTTGGAGACAGAAAAGTCATGCTTCTGCATTGCTGTGCACCTACACCAGTATCCCCACGCTCTCAATGGCACGACGGCTCAGTCTGGACAACTACAGGCAGTGTATGTGGATACGCTATCCGCCAGACGGAGCTAAGAGACTTCTTCAGTAACCTGGAGGCTGGAAAATGTGCTGTGGAGGCAACAGAGTAGCTGGAGCTGTTCTGGTTCCACCCCACCCCCCTCTATTCCTGTGCCCCTTTGTGCCGAGATTGCACATAATGAAGGCTCACTAGATTACATGTTATGGCCATCGTCATGTATTAGCCTTGACCCAATGCTTGTTGGGAAGCAAGGGACTCTGGCCATATAGTTCATCATTTTTGTAATAGAAAAGTGCTCAGGAAGACCAACATGGAAGCAATTCAGGAAGGAGCAGCACGATGAAAATCTCTGCTCATATGCCTCGCAGTGGGAAACTTCTGCAGTTTCAAGAGTGAAGAGTAGGTGTTTGTTTGCTTATCAAAGTGCAGTGTGTAGGAAATGAAGATGGTCTTTATTGTGTGGCTGCCACAGGTCTGATAGTCCTTTATGGCTCCTGGTTCAGCACTGCACAATAGCCCTGTCTCTTCTTCTCTGTTGCCTTTGAGATGTGCAGATGGCTCATGTCTGGTTTGAGCAGCACCTGCAGGCACTTGTCTCAGCAGCCTTACAGGGTTGTCCAGGTTCTTCAGCTGCAAGCGTTCTATCTTGTCTTACTAGCATTGCTTCAGCTAACTGCAAGGCATGAACATAAGGGAAAAATGAGATGCGTATTGATACTGTCACATTTTTCTGTCGGCATGTTATATATAAACCACAGTCATGAGGATCACTTAATCTGATATTAAATGTGTCTTGCTGAAGAGTACACGGCCTCAAGTTTTGAAAGGGTTAGCATTCAACATTTTGCATGTGAAGTGCTCCTGAACCAAAAGGTCGACCACCAGCAGGCTACTCTACCAGCGGGGCTTTTAGCCTCCAGTGAGCCGAGCAGCTCCAGCTGTCCTAGCTCCCTGAGGTTACCCCATGCCATGGAAATGGGAAGGTTTTATCAGTATTAATGATAAACAGACACAGTATTGTGGTTTAACCAGTATGCAAAAACTTACTCTTGGAGAGGAGTTAATCATGTGTTGAATTTAATATTAAACCCTGTCAAGTTACTTAATAGCTGTCACCTGCGATAAATGCAGCCTACCTGCATTGCTGCTTGGACACTGTTGCTGCCAGTTGGCAGTTATTAATCTGAAACCTCTTAAATCTAATTTGCAGTCCTTGTTAGCTGCCACAGAGAGAACTAGGTTGAAAACTTGCATTTCCCTCAAACTACAATATAAAGCATCTCTTAGTCATTTCCCCATCCCATTAAAACTACTTTTTTTCTCTTTTTTTTTTTGGCCAGTGGCCTCAATTTGACCAGGCTGAGGAACAGATTTGGTTCGTTTACGTTTCTTCATCGCTTCTGGTGACTGCAGTAACTTATCTCTACCAACTGCATGACTGAAATTTTGAGGTGGCTTGATTTATTAAAGGGTTTTCCAGGTTTTGGACAGATGCCCCTAAGCAGGATATTAAGCTACATAAAATTCTATTTCTGTAGCAGGTTTTCTGGCCGGGTCATTATATCAAGTTATTCTCTAGAGTGGATATTCCAACACTTTGTGTAAAATTTTGGTACCTGTTTAGGTACCAGAGAACAATTTCTACTATGTTAGCATTTCTGGTGTGAAAACCATAGCTTCAAAAACTGTGGAAACAGGGACAAAGCCAAAAGAGCAAAACAAAAACCCTGGACTTTCCAGAGATTTTATTAAAAAGCTTTCCCACTACTTAGGAAAATATCTCTCTTGCCTGAGTACTCCTCATGGTGCTTTTTGGTCCTTGTCCTCGCAAGAGGAAAAATTGAGAATATCTCTTTTCTCATCATCTTCCACAGCATTCGTCTCATCTTTATTGCATCTAACCTCTGTCAAGCTGGGCTGAAGTGGGCCAGAAGGCTCACAAGTTGTTGGAAGCACGAGCAGAGCATGACCACATCAGCCTACTTCCTTAAGTAGTGCTTAATCTCTCTGGACTTCTGCAGACTTCTCAGGGTTTACTTCTATAAACAACCTTCTCTGGGCCTAGCACTCAGTACCTGCCACTGCCTGCAAGATCACATGAAGTTATGTATATTGTCTCCAGCGTCTGTTTATAGAATATACAGCTACATAGATGAAAATCATAATAATCCAATATTATTGCATTGATACCATACTGTGACAGTCAGATGATATTTTGTATCATAAAATTCATAAAAATTTTTGAGTCGTAAAATTAGTCCTTCAGATTTACAGGGACACACTGTGTAACCTCAGGGCTCAGAATGAGTGATTTGTCCTACAGTCTTATCTGTGTAAGCTGTAATTACTAAGAAATGCAGAGTATGAGTTAAAGGAGGGAGGCTAATAGGGTGGCTAAAGGCCATAAAACAGTGGAAAAATTCATGTGCAAGTTAATACTGGAAGTGAGAAGTGTGGGTTCATAAAGAAGAGACCCGAAGCAATGAACAGCACCTGGAAGATAAACTGTACTTCGGTGTATTTTCTTTTTCTTAAAAGGCCAAATGAATGGCCAGTAGAACCACAGACCAGTAAACTAATCCTGGCCTGACACAAGTCAAGCCAAGCCATGTCTCTCTGATGCTGTATTGCAGTGTTTGTAAAGCTGCATGGAGCTCTTGTGCTCTACTGGACTTTCATACATAGTTTTGCTATGTGACTTGGGAACAGGCTAATGAATGGGAACAGAGAAATATGTTCTGTGTCTTACAAATTCCTGGTAATTTTGCTGACTACCATCTTGTGACGTTACAGTGTGTAAGGAGTTGCACATGTTGTAAGCACTGGTGAACACTCAAATACTTAGGAATTTTTTTTTTTTTTTTAATGCCACATTTGTCATCTAACCACAGAGCAAAACCTGACAAGCCTGTTGTTCAGCCCTATTTACTCTACTGCACATCTGAAGCAACAGTGTGAAAAGGGCTACAAAGAAAGCAGTTGTGTCCCTTTGAGGAAAACAGCATCTGGGCTGGGCAAAATATAAAAGGAAATAAAAAACTTACAGAAGGTTTTTATTAGAGCTTAAATCTGGTGGCTTTTGGCACACTAATAGTCATCATTGTGAAGGCACATATTGACCATCAGGGTAATTTTTTTTATGTGTCTCTCTCTCTCTGTTTATATTTATCAATACCAGCCACAACTGGACATGATGCTCGAAGTGGGAATAGAGCGCACATATTAGTAAGATTTTCAGGGTATAGCAACCCCACTTTGGAATAGCCATTTGATTAAACTAGGGCCTCAAACATAGGGTGATGAAAATAGAGAGCCCAGTGGTGATTATGTATACCCGACTGTGTTCTGATGACGTATTTCTCTATTTCCCTTTAGCCAAGTATCCAGAAATCAAGACTCTGATGGGACCAGATCCTCATTTAAAGTGGATTGTATCTGGAATGGTTTTCCTGCAGTTTCTAGCATGCTACCTGGTGAAAGACTTATCTTGGAAATGGATTTTCTTCTGGGCTTATGCTTTTGGGGGTTGTATCAACCACTCACTGACCCTAGCCATCCATGATATTTCACACAACGTCGCCTTTGGGAACAAGCAGACCAAGTGGAACCGATGGTTTGCAGTCTTTGCCAACTTGCCTATTGGCGTCCCTTATTCCGCTTCCTTCAAGAAATACCACATCGACCATCATCGGTACCTTGGTGGGGACAGCCTGGATGTGGACATTCCCACAGACTTTGAAGGCTGGTTCTTCTGTACGCCGCTTCGGAAACTGCTTTGGCTTTTCTTCCAGCCTCTCTTCTACAGTCTGAGACCACTATATGTGAACCCCAAAGCAATTACACAGATGGAAATTTTTAACGCTCTTGCCCAGTTTTCTATAGACCTTATAATTTATTACCTTTGGGGGCTCAAGCCTATTATTTATTTAATAGCAGGTTCAATTCTTTGCATGGGTTTACATCCCATTTCTGGGCACTTCATAGCAGAACACTACATGTTCTTAAAAGGGTATGAGACATACTCTTATTATGGACCTCTCAACTGGCTCACCTTTAATGTAGGCTACCACATGGAGCATCATGACTTCCCCAGCATTCCTGGATGCAGATTGCCAATGGTGAGTATGGCATGAGCACAAGTGAATTGGATTTTTGCAAAAGCTACTAAAGTGTCTCAAAAAAAATCGCCAAATCATAGAAATGGATCAGTTTTAAAAAGAAAACAGAATTATTTTTCATTTTTTTCTGGTTCTTCATTTTTCAAGGAGGAGATTGAGAGAAATGACTGCCAAACTGCTGTAATATTTAGTATAGTTTATGGAAACGGGGACATCTGAGCCCTAGGGGGCTTGAGGAGTACTTCTTGCTTGAGAAAACCCTCCGACAATGCTCTAAATTTCTCCATTTTCTTCCCTTAGCCACCAGCTTGCATATCTTGGAAAGTTTAAAGGCCCAGCTAAAGGAAGGCAGGTGGCAGTTACTGCTTGAAATTTGTCTAATGATCAATCTGCTAATTATGTTGCTTGATTAACATCAAACAAAAGTCTTTCTATATTTGAGATGACATAAGTATTGGGGCATGTTCCAGCCTGACACAAATAGCACTAGAAAATAAAGCCGAGCTCTACATGGCTTGTTTTAGCTCTGCTGCCCCACCCACAGAAACTGAGGATGCCTGATCTGTCATTGGGAAAGCGCTGTGGCTTTCCTCTTTTGAAAGTCAAGCCACTTTTTGTTTATGTTTTATCACTTGTGGGAATCAAATTTGCAAAGCCCAGGTGTCTAGGGATGGTTTTCAGTCTGCCTCCAGGTATCTAGCTGCTCTTCTGCGTTTTAACACGAGGGTGCCTCAGCAGGTGCTCACAGTGTTAGAGGTACGTGACTTCGGAGTATTACTCCTACATACAAATCCTCCGGCATAGGAGGAAGGAAACATCTTCTGTCGCTGTTCTGATGCAAAGTTGGGGGCTACGTCCTCAAGAGGCGGAGGTAGAGCTGAAAAGTCTGAAGCTGAGGAGCTGTGACCTCCCACTCCTGTGTAACACATACAACTTTTACAACGGTATATCCAGGCAAACCTTGATTTATGGTTTAACGTTTTCCATCACAGAAACACTGTCTGAGAGAAGAGTCAAAACAAGAAGAGATTGGTGGTGTAGAAGAGTGTGGGGAGCCTCTATCTAGCCTGTAGTTGTGTTTTAACACACCTCCTTTACTGTTGGAAATCTGTCCTGGAGAGGTTGGCCATTCCTGGCAGGGTTCAGAGCAGCTGGTAAAGCAGCCCATGTTCACACGTGAAGTTCTCCTGCCAGGCACTCCCATTGCTGATACACCCGATAGCTCAGTTGGGAAGTGCATAAGCTTAGCTTTAGTTTGAAATGTTCAAACTTGTTAAATAGGCTTAGATACTTAGATTACTGAAATGTAAATAGAAGAAAAGGTTAGCTCTGTACCTTACACAAGGGAGGTGAGTGACTAATTGAACTTGCTGGGACTGTTGCTCCAAACCTGATTGAGACCTGAAAAGCTCTTCCCCACCCACCTCACAAATAGTTCAGCCTAATTCCTTGAGGCAGTGTAGCAGCTGGAAGTGTCTGCCCTCGTCTAAGAGGAAAGAGTTATTAGTTGAATTTGATGGGCTCATGTTCATGTGTTTCTCGCTCTTGGGCAACTGAGACTTGCACTGCTGGTGGAGGAGATATCAGGCTTGTCAACCATTGTTGTCTGACTGAAGTACATGGAAAACTTTGAGTCTTTCACAAATGATCAGTCACAAGTGAGAATGTATTAGGAAGTGAAAATCCTTTGGCAAACAGTTACTGTAGAAAATCCTTTGTCCGTTAAAACAAGTTGGTTATTCTTTGCTACAAATTGAGAAGAAAAAATCTCTGTCTCTGGTGGAAAGAGATAAGGGAACAGATTCTCTCTGGAGAGCTTTAAAGTTTGAACTCCATAACAGGTAGGAGTAAAAACCTGCTCTTGCTCCCCTCTGCTTAACCTCCCAGCAAATTCCTCACTCAACAGAATAGTCTCTTATGCACTTCAGCTTCTAATAGCTGAATTGTGTAATATGGATGAGCTTTCAATATACATATTTTAATTTTTAATAATTGGCAAGTAGACAGTGGAATAAAGATCTTTATTTAGTTCCTGCAGGATTGAGAGCAGGGGAAAAAGAGGATTAGAGAATAACTGGATCTTGGAAACTAACTGGCTCTTTCACTTGCTTATCAGAAAAGTAAATTCGGTTTTGTCCTTTGTTACAGGTGTGTCATTCAGAATGTTCAGAGTAATGTGTTTGCCATTGGAAAGACTTTTACCCTAGAAGTGTGACAGATTTGAAAGAGGAAGAGTTAGGCTGTGCTGTAAGCTTATAGATATTAAGGATGAGTGACATAAGGGTGCAGTAGGAACTTGTCCCACTAGTATAATAGAGGTTACGCAAGAGACGATGAACTTTTAACATTACAATGAAGGACCTGCTCAAAAAAAACCCCTGACAGTCATAGGGCTGGATCAGTCTTTTCACAAAGACTTATAACTATAAAACATTGTATTGCTTATGAAATGAGTAAAAGATCCATTCTTCATTGTCTGGAGGATTGAATATGCTTATGGAGAGCGGGGACAGCAGAAGGAGAAACTCAGTACTTGTCCTGCAAACTGCAATAAAAACTGCAGTATTACCAGAGGCAAACTAGTTACTCATTAAGCTTGTGGGAAAAGAAAAAGACGTGGTATGAAACCAGATTTATTAGACAGACAAGACTGGAAAACATGGTAGATGTGCTGGTTTTGAATTGCAGATTGCATTAACTCTGTGATGGCCAGGAGGGCTAGCTTGAGTGCTCCCCCAATGGTCAAGGACTGTAGAATGAGATCCTGTCATGTGTCTTCTAGCATTCTACACACACTTTTTCAGTCTTGTCATAAGACAAAGGGTCTATAGCAGCTGTGGTGACATACTAGGTTGCATTTAACTTTTTTGCCTACCAGATACAGTGGAGTTGGATTGGGGTCCTGTTCTGTGCTCTACAACTACAAAACCAGAAGCAAAGTTTCAGTCTAAAATATGTGATTTCTGACCTACCACCTTGATCTGTTTGAAGAGAAGCCTCAAGATACCAGACGCCAAATGCCTGATAAGCTTCTGGCAGATTTTGCTATCTCTTGTTATCCTTCCATTACAACTGACTTCCATTCACAAACCAGCAATGAGTGAAGACTTAGAGCTGAGATCTGTAAGGAGGAAGGGAAGGAGGAATGGAAGCAAATGGACCCTCTCCTGTGCAATATGGAGAGCTTGAGGGGGAAGTCAGGAACAGGATTTAGGAACAGTTTGTCACAATGCAGTCCTCTTTGAGACCATCTATAATCTGGCTGCAAAACTTTCAGTATGGAAACTGCTGGTTTTGTACTGCACCCAGAATGCAACACGGAGGATGACTCTTTCAGCTTCAAACATACTTAATATATTTAGTTAAATGTTGTGTTTAAAAGGGAATTTGCATTTAAACACAATTACTTTCTGCCATCCCCAGATTTTATGGTAGGTATGGAGGATACGATTATTTGTTTTACATATGGAGATGCTGAAAGAAATTATAAGAGATGAGCTGGTTTTGTTGTTAAACTTTTGCATAGATCCATTGTAAAAGAAACCATTTTAAAAATTCTTTCCTGCCGTGTGATAGCAAAATGGGAACATGCACCTGACAAACTTCCTTGTCTTTTCCATAAGAAAACTCTTCAGAAGTTGTCCCTTTAACTATGTTAATTAAATTTTCCCTTTTCCCAATTCCTTTGTCACAAATATTTTACTGCCGTTTACCTTCTCCTCTCCATTGTTTGAGTACATCCCATAAAACTGCCCTGTCCAGAGCACAGGGACCTTCCCAATGGTGGAAGTGCTGCCTGCCTTCCTGCACAAGCTGCTGCAAGGCACAAAGCCAAGCAAAGAATTACTTCATGTAGGTGTGAATCACTGTCCCACGGCTGATCTAGGGTGACACACTCCAGTGCAAGTCCCTGATTCTCTTTTGTGGTTTCCATACTGACCTTTGCAGTCAGAATGAGCTGCCACCATACTCTGCAGGAAGGTGCTAAACAGACATACTTGGTGAACAAGCAACTCCTCCACCAGCTGATGCTTCAGCAGGCTGCCTGCTTCCAGAATATGATGTGTATGATCTTCAAAATTCACTGCTGGGTATTTTTATTAATCATCTTAATTATCAAATAACACTTGTATTCTAGGTGCCTGTTTTAAATCTATAATACAATTGCAGAATATGTGTATGGAATATATTTAAGTGCAACTTTCCAGACCTGCCTGTTGTGTCTACCTGAGCTCTTCAGCACTGTGCCCAGACTATCCTGCTGCTCATGTTTGCTGAAAGTGCAGCATCTGTTGGGTTGAACACGGACAGGCTGTTTATGGGCTTCTTCTCGGAGACCTTTTTTTCCTGCTTTATCACTGGGGTCACTTTGAGTGACACTTCCATGTGCAAGGGGCAGTACAGAAAGACTTTCTGAAGCCCTCATAGTCATCAGTCTAACACAATCAAGAGCTCTGCTGATAACATAACTAGCTGAGAAACTATGTCTGGCTCAGAGCGTTGTTTCCGTGAGCAAGAAATACATGGGGGTTCTGGAGAAGAAGGGAATGGTGGACTTGCTAAATGAACTTGGCTAGTATGGATGAGGGCTAAAGTACTGTTGCAGGTCAGAATTTAGGCAGAACGTCTAACATGGAGGTAGGAGAGAAGGTCTGTAAGCAGCAGTGTGCTAGGGAATGACCACGTCGGAGCTGGAGTGAAGCTTTTGGGGCTGGGTATCTGAGATCCATTTTGTGTTTGCAGCAGGCCTCGTTAGTGGCTTTCATTCAAGGAAGTTGAGGGAGCTTACAGGCTATCGCTTTAAAGCAGGGTATAGGGAATTATTAGGAAGTCAGAGGTATTCAGCGAAAGGCAGAATACAACCAGACCTGAACTGAATCTTCCACCTCTAGTACAGCACCACCATGCCACGAGCATGGGGAGTGCCTACGGGCTGAGGTAACGAGGTAGAAGATCTTAATGAAACTTGTACGTTACCCAGCCTGCCTCACCGGGAAGTGCCTGCTAGGAAGCTGAATTAATGAGGTAACTAACAGTGAGGTACATTGGCTTATGATTTAACTTTTGCTGGGATTCTTACCTTATTACAGTCAAAATGCTGTGTTAAGATTCCACTGTTACAGCTCAGATGCTGACGAGCCCCTCCTCCTGAGTGACTATTTCTGTGTAACCCGTTCGCTGTTCACCGGAGCCCATACTACGCTCCGCATAGCTGGCTCTAAAATTCTGCAGGGTTTTTAAGGAGAGGAGTCATGCTGTCCAGCAAGGCAAACTACTTAGAATAGAGCTGTTTGTCTGGGAGGTGGAGCTGCAATAAAACCGTGGCCAAGCAGTTTATGTGCAAGTGTACAATAGTTTGCAGACTCTGCTGCTTTGTGTGCTCAAAAAGCAGAGCATCTGGCTAGAGCAGGGACTACTGATAACTTGGGAATCCTCATAGTTCCCTGAACCTGCCAGGTTTGAAGCCTTTTTGTCCTCTGGTTCCAGCCTTACTCCTACTACAAGTGCCACCCCCAATGATGCACGATGCTTCTCTGAGGGCAACAGTCTTAAGGCTTGGGGATTTGTAGGAGAGATGAAATGTTATTAGACTTCTGACCTAATAATGAATCTTGCAGCTTTTTGAACACCAGACTGAGGAGGACAGACCACCGCTGCCGTCTCCTCTGCCTGCTAGAGAAACCCATCTCTCAGGTTTGCATCACAGTAGCAGAATGGAGGAAAAACGCCGCAAAGTGTAGGCAAGGCTGTATCTGGTATTTTCTCAATTGGTATTTCTCTCCTACCCAGAATCCTCAGAAGACAAATATCACGAGTGGTGAGCAGGGCTTTAAATACAGTGTGTTGGAGTCTCAGCAATTTATAAGGTGGATTAGGCATCTTATTGTGGAGATCACCACCAAAATGAGACAAAATAGTTCTGACTGAAGGCAGTTATCCATTGTCTTTCAAATTCTGACATTGTGAGGCAAAGTTTACATCAGAAATCTGCTAAGAAGTATCTAAATGTGTTTAAGTAAATCTCATTTGGCTGCACTTCAGAAGCTCACAAGCAATAACAGGTAACTTCAGGTTATGGCTGTGCTATCAGATCTAAACGTGAAGACTGAAACACACCTGACACTGCAGCTAAATAGCTCTCTCTCTCCTTCTTCCAGGTGAAGAAGATTGCAGCAGAATATTATGATAACCTTCCATATCACCAGTCGTGGATTCGAGTTCTGTGGGACTTTGTTTTTGATGACACTATTGGTCCTTATTCAAGGGTTAAGAGACTATGCAAGCTGGCAAAAGAAAGCTAATGGACTAGCTCTGCCTGCTGCATTGGTGTTTTGTTTGTTCATTTGAATAATTTCTCTTCAAAAGTAGGAGGATGTTTGTGTGTGCTGAATTTGCATTGGTGTGTGCTCCTTAGACCAAGAGAATGAGTGTGAAAATGAAGCAATTAGATGCACTATTTTAGACTACTGATAGTTTTTAATAAAGGATATTTGTGTACGTAACCTTGACAAAATAGATTAGAGTAAGCTGTGATTATATGAACCTTTGGCCTAGGCCTAGAATTAACTTCCTGGGCCACATGTGCCTATATCTGAGTTTTGGCCTTATCTGCAATGGAGAATGCATGTATGTGTGAGCATGAGTGTGTGTAGTTTTGGACTGGTTTCTCTTCATGCCAGGTAAGATGTAGATGCTCTGTGTGCACAGGACTGTGGAAACAGGGAGGACTGGCACACAGTAGTAAATGATACTTCTGGAGAACACAAGAGTGCCTTTACTTCAATGTCTTATGTAGTCTAGTATCTTCTGATAACTGCTGGTAGCAGAGATTTTGTACATGCAATGGAGTATGTGTTTTTGTACATTTGTGTCATTATTTTAGTAGCTGCTGTTTGACCTTTATTCCAGGACTTTGTCTAAACCTTTTCTGAATGCATGTCTATTCTTTGGATATAACTCATTGTAGCTAACTGGCAGAGCTGAAAACTGTGGTGTGGAGAAACTCTTCCTTTAGTCTTCTAAAGGATCAGGCTGGCTGCCTGATCAGCAGTATGGAAGTGCACATGGAGGAACTGGGCAGTCCATTCTCACCCGCCTTTTCAACAGTATTCAAAACTTTGTGTTTCTCATCTGTTTCCCCACTGTACATCTGTTTGGGAATGGCAGGGTTCTAGTTCTAATTGCTGCTTGCCAAGGTTGTTAACATTCCTGATCACCTTTCTTGGTCTTCTCTACATTGCACGCCTTTCTGTGCACAGGCGTTAGGAGTATGTGTCAGTGAAGACATGGAGACATTTTGGTGGTATTTGTCCCCAGCTGCTTTCAGAATAATTATAAGGTTTTACCTCTGTCATTCAAGGCATTTGACTTGACATTTGGGAAGCACATGGTTCTCCAGCTCTTTAAAAGTTGCCAATGATGGTGTTGAAGAGATATACTTGGAGCTAGGGTTGTTTCTCTCCCTACATGTCTGTCTTTGTGCTACTGACATCAGCCTTCACCTGTCATTTTCACCCACTGGAATAGTTGAATTGTCCCGACTGAACTCTCCAACTATAAACTTCTGCTATCATCAATAATTCTGTATCATCAAAAACCTTATATCACTGTACCTTTGTCCAAGCAGAACAGTATCTTGGGGATCAGGAGTTCAGATGCCATCTAGTAATTGCTCCACCCTGGAAAGATGACAGCTTATTTCTATCCTTAGTAAATGGTTAAAAGAGTGATCTATAAAGGCCTTCTTATACTCTAACCCTCTAACAATTTAACTTTTATATTTTCTCCTGGAAATCCATGTCTGTAACAAACAAAAGGATTATAGTGCATTCTCATTGGTCCATCAAAGTATGTTATTAGACCTGGGAAGCCCGATTTCCTTAATACGCACAATTTCATTCTTTCCTCCTACAGCACTGGATTCAGTAAGTCAGTCTGTCTGTTTGCTACCTGGCACACCAGGCAGCCGAGATAGCCTGCTGCAATTTGTGTTCCTCCTCCTCCATTTCCCCTTTCTCCATTTTTCTCATCTGTCTGATGAATCTGGTGAACACACAGGTTTGTTCAGCAGTGCATGATCCTTTGTGATGCAAGGCTGGAATACCAGTTCATTCAGATACTGTTTTGGTCTGTGGGTTGTGCTTCTGGAAGCATGGGGCCTCTTCTGACACTTCAGACTTAACTGGTTCTTCAGTGAAGAACATACTTAAGATGTTATATCTTAATTATTAAAGCATTTTTTCTCCCAAAGGAAGAGGCTTCGGTGTGGGAACCTACATTAACTTCATTGTATCAGTGTTCATCTCGGGGAGCTTCAGGCTTTTACTAATTTACTTCAGTGCTGCTGGCACTTCACGATCACATACTCAACTTCATGTGTCCTTCCTAAACTCTCTTGGCTGACTTAGCAAGTTAATATAAAAACCATAATAAAGATTATACTATCTTCCTCAACCTGACTATTGTCCTTCTCCTTTATGGCAAGTGACCTTTCTATAGTGCTTTACTCAGCTGTTTCATGATGCACTGATGTATGCAGTCTGTAGATTACTAGCCTAGCCTGACACAGAGGCTATGCTGTAAACGTAAGTAAGCAACTTGACAACTGCTTCTTATCCTGCCTCCCATCAATATTTCCATCACGGTCCCAGCTTCCTTTGCCTGGTGTTGTGGTTCAAGCCCAGCCGGCAACTTGGAACCACGCAGCCGCTCGCTCACTCCCCCCCTTTTCCTTCCTACCTCCGATCATGGAGGGATGGGGAGGAGAATCGAAGGAATGTAACTCCCACGGGTTGAGATAACAGCTCTCCAGTAACTAAGGTATAATACAAACCACTACTGCTACCAATAATAATGGTAAGAGGAATAACAAGGGAAAAGGACACAACCGCTCACCACCCGCCGACCGATACCCAGCCCGACCCGAGCAGCGATCTGGGCCTTCCGGGTAACTCCCCCCAGTTTATATACTGGGCATGACGTGCTGTGGTGTGGAATAGCCCTTTGGCCAGTTTGGGTCAGGGGTCCTGCCTCTGCTTCCTCCTGGCTTCCCCTCCTGTCTGGCAAAGCATGAGACTGAGAAAGTCCTTGGTCAGAGTAAACATTACTGAGCAACAACTAAAAACATCGGTGTTATCACCGTTGTACCCAGGCTGAAAGTCAAAAACACAGCACTGCACCAGCTACTAAGAAGGAGAAAAAATGACTGCTGTAGCTGAACCCAGGACACCTGGGTAGCTCCTGCTTTGTGCTTTCCACCTCAGTGGGAACTTGAAGTGGCCGGAAGCCTGGTGCGGGCAGACGTGCAGTGCAAGCTGAGTTTCAGTGTGTGTGGGTGCTGCTGGAGAAGGCTGTGATCCTGTCCTCTCCATGGGCGCTTGTCCTGGCCACTACCAGTAATGTTGGCAGAAGGGTTTTTTGATAACCAAAGGGCATGTGGGTCTGGGTTAAAAGTACATTAGGGCTATGTATAGGTTTATTCTCTTCACTTAATAATAAATTCACTAAATAATAAATAATCCTGTTAACTGTGTGCCCACACTAATGCTCTAGCAAGAGGAGATAGATAGGAGCAACAAATAGCTGTACTGGAGTCAGGAGTGGAGGTTAATGCCCCCTTTGATTTCTGCTGTGTAAAATGCCTGTGACCTACCCTCTTGTAGCCACTCAATAAGCCCAGCATGAAGGGACACCCTTCTCCACAGAGGCAACAGACAACCTGACTTAGTGTCTGGGAGGGGAAATCCTCTGACATTGCCACTACTACAAATAAGCTACGCTGGGCACCCCTGTCCCCGTAAGCTGGGAACCAGCAAAATACTAGTGCTGCCAGGACTGCTCTCTTGCTCCTATCAGCTGAGCTTCCCCTTCCACTCGTGCACACCTTGCTCCTACAACTATTAAGTGTCCCTGTGCAAACTTCAGTGTATTATGTCTTAATCATATGAAGCTTGCAAAGGCAGAAGGAGAATGTAAGAAAAACTCATTTACAGCAGGTGGCTGATGTTAACAGAGGGCACACTATATCCAGGGTGTACACTCAGCCTGAATTACAACACGGTTATTACTGACCTTAGGCACAGTGCCACATTGCAAGGGAGAATGTGAACCGTGCCAGGCTCCAACTTCCTAAAACTTAATTAAGATTATGGGAGAGTTTCACAGAATGGTTGTGATTATCTGAGAGGCAGCAGTTTTGAAAAGTACTCAACATTGTCAGGTATGCCATCGAGAAAGTTGGGGCTGTTCAGCCTGGAGAAGAGAAGGCTGCGTGGAGACCTCATAGCAGCCTTCCAATATCTGAAGGGGGCCTACAAGGATGTTGGGGAGGGACTCTTCGTTAGGGACTGTAGTGGCAGGACAAGGGGTAATGGTTTCAAACTTAAACAGGGGAACTTTAGGTTAGATATAAGGAAGAAGTTCTTCACAGTGAGGGTGGTGAGGCACTGGAATGGGTTGCCCAGAGAAGCTGTGAATGCTCCATCCCTGGCAGTGTTCAAGGCCAGGTTGGACAGAGCCTTGGATGACATGGTTTAGCGCAAGGTGTCCCTGCTCACGGCGGGGGGGGTTGGAACTAGATGATCTTAAGGTCCTTTCCAACCCAAACCATTCTATGATTCTATGATAATTAAGAAACACATCAGCTACTGTATGAGATTTATGCAACAGATCATTATAATCTTTGCTGTTACTGATGCTTGTCTGTGTTCTTCATTCTGGAAAGTCTCCTTCTTGTGCTTCTGGGATTGTTATATTGTGGTGCACATCAATGTCTGCCAGCCTTAATTCCCATGTGGAATCTTACCCCACTGCTTATCCTGTCTCTCATTTCCTGGCATTAAACGTCTAACAGCCATCAGGCTCAGCCTGGAACTCACTGTTGCATGAAATTCAGAGTTCTCCTGTATTAAATCTACAGTAAACCCACATTGTGAAAACCAGCCTGTCTTCTGAAAGGCAGACTGAGTTAATGTGAAGTGTGCTGAAGAGCAATCCCATGCTCTCCAAGCCAAAGCAAGTAACAGTTTCCAGCTAACTGCAAAGCACACCCCACACTGCCTCTTCTCCTGGGTCTGCTCAGGCTCCTTCCTCATGCTTTGTGTCTCAATCACCTTCCTCACATCATCAACCCAAGTGACATAAAAGTGCAGGAGCTCAAGGGATGAATGACACAAAGAAAGGCAGGGCCATGTGGACAATAAACAGTTTATTACCAATATGAACACAGATACTGTGATGCACTGACGTACCATTTTTTTATATTGTGATAACTCTGAGACAAAGAACTTGTTGGCTGACAACTAACATGTCTCTGTTTCTTCTCGTGATGCCTCAATACATTTCTGTTGGCAAAGGATCTTCATTTACATTGCAGACTACTAGTAAAATTACTTTGAAGTCATCTATCAAAAGCAAATGGTTCACGTGTGTTCTTATCTACTACTAAAAAGAAAGGTAATACATTTAAATAAGCAAATACAAAATACAAAAAAGGCTGACAAATCCAATGTGCAGTGTCAGATGAAATCTAAAAAATCCAGAAATTTAAAATTTAATATTCTTTAGATTAAGACTTTTAAAATGAAGCAAATCCAAGGCAGCAGCAAGCTTCAAAGTGTGCTGAGTCTGCTAATAAAAAGGGTATA
This sequence comes from Nestor notabilis, assembly GCF_000696875.1. NCBI lineage: Eukaryota > Metazoa > Chordata > Aves > Psittaciformes > Psittacidae > Nestor > Nestor notabilis. The sequence continues at coordinate 10,482 of NW_009932423.1, read as the reverse complement.
AGAACAAAGACAGTGCCGGTGTCCTCTCTCACCATCTTGCATGACCTTGGTACACTTAGAAATGATCCGATCTTCCTAGCATTCTTAGTACCGTCCAAATGCTTTGCAATCATTATGTTGTACTGATTCTACTCAACTCCTGCCGTATGGCTAGAAAACCAAACCAAAAGGTTAATGCATAATGTCATACTCAGTGTGATGGAAAATGCTAAGTATAGAGGTTGCAGAAAGTACACGCTGGTAAAAGGATGAGTGGAGGATAAAAGGATGAGTAAGGGTAAGCAGTCAGCTGTTTGCTTGCAAACTGCAGTACTGGTGTAAGAAGTTGCATCTGTGGTTTATGTGAATGTCTTATTTTGCACTGGAATGAACTAGGGAGGCTCTGAGGGCCAAGCTGCTGGGACGGTAGCTAGGGTCTCCTCAACTGCAAACTGCCCTGAGGTTTTATGAGCACACAGATCTAGGGCAAGGGGACAGGGGATGGATTTTAGTTGTTTTACAGTCTCGTCTCTTTCCCCTTCTGTGTGAATCTAAGATGGGGAGTACAGGGTGTGGAAATGCATCTTCATATGCCCTAATGTAGGCTTCAGATAGGGATTTTGCTGTGCATTTCAATAATGGCCCTAAAAAATACATTTAGCTACATATTGCAGAGCAATTTGTAAAACAGTACTGATACATTTAGTACAGTCCTACTTTTCAGAGAATTATAAAAATACATGACTATTTGGAAAGCTGGAATTGAATGAAGGTCTGAAATAGCTCTTCAAGAATTGGAAACCTACAGAAGATGCTCGGGACGGATTTTCAGTTTGGTACCTTTGTCCCCTCCTCATCCCGACCTGTGTGGCTGGCTAGTTACAAGTGATTTCATGCTGCCTGATTGTGATAAATTGACATGGTATGGGAAGGCCCTCTCTCACCCTCTCACCTGTGAGAAACACCAGCAAGTGAATTTCTCACAGGCTAGGGGTGAAAATGTTCATCAACACCATGAAAACAAAGGATGTAAACACGATGTCACAATCAGAGCTCACTTAAAGTAGATGCTTGTTCTTCAAATGTGTGTATAAATCAGAGCTGCTCACAGAAGTCTGAAAACACCAGGGAACTCTCTGCAGTTCCTATCATCTTATCTATGGGAAATTAGTCATAAAGATGAGAAAAATAATAATTTTTCTCTTTCTTACCATCAATTATCTCCTCTTTCACTTTGTGTAACTCTCTTACAACTTCCTCCAATATTTCCTGATGAGACAAAACACAAGTCAGCTGCTCAGAATTTCCTTCTAACTGGTGGAAGAAAATGCAAGTTTAACATGGTTGTGCTTGTCCCCCGCCTCCTCTGACGATCAGAGCCTAGCGCTACTAACAGCTACCTCTGCACTCCTAGGCCAAGGATGCAGAAGATACTGGCATATTTATTTGCACGTTTCTGTACAGATATCTTGATGAAATAGCAGTGAGATTGTGCCCTCTTGCTGCTCACCATCTAGCCCTCCTCTAAGCACCTAGTTGTAGAGGAAATCAGAAGACTGAAGAGCTGTTTTGCTTGTACAGCGCATGCATGGGGGAAAATGGGTAGCTCGCCAAACCTCTGAGGTGCGAAAGACCTTTTCACTCACCTGTTTCATTCGATCAAAATCTAAGGCATCCATAGCCACATCATTGCTGCTGCTCACTGGCTTCATCCTGGAGACAGGGGAAAAGAGCATTAAAAAAGCCCATCGGTTCCTTGCAGTGGACATTAAGCTACATCTGCCTGATAGTGTCATTGAAATTCACCCCAAGAGCAAGAGCACTCGTGTTCAAGTACTGAACCAGAGGCTCCCTACTGTGCCACTCAAGAGAGTTTGGCAGCTGGAGAGCAGCACTGCTCCTGTTTGCACAGCCTGACCCTCAAAGATGCTGCTTTCTCCTATTGCAGACATACTGGAGGGAGTGCAAAGACTGCACTGAAACTTAATTTACTGTGTGTTTTTTGGTGTTGGGTGTCTCAATGATACCAGACTAGAAAATGCTGAGATGTCTTCAGGGGATAAAGCCTGTTTAACAGTGTGTTTTCTTACAGCATTTGAAATTTGCAAGCTAGATGTCTGGTTTTCTCTCACAGTCTGTTTTCTGTACTGCAATCCTGTCTTGGGCACCTAGACTTTAATTGGTGTTAAAATAATACCAGAAAACAAGTTAGAAAAATATTACAGGAAAAGTAATAACCCAGTAATCCTTTCCTTGGAAGGCCTGACTCAGTCAAGCGGAGACTGTTGACAGCACTGTGTAGCACCGGTACTTTTTCTTGAGTCAGAAACAAAACCAATCATCTGGCCTTAATAGCTAGTACACTTGAGTGTTATCGGTCTTCCAGGATGTTATTAAGTCAGTGGGCTGAACTCTGATGATAGCTGATAAAATAAATGAAGGAAGCAGAAGCTGCTTGACTTTCTCTTTTAATCAGTAACTCTAAAATATTTCAAAATTTAACTATGCTAACTGTAAAACATAGAAGAAGTTTCAAAAAACTTTGCCATCATCTTTGGGCCCAAACTCAGGGCTCGCGGAGATTCTACCAGTCCTGAGGGTATGCTTGGTCTAGCAACCCTTTCTCAGGAAAGTCTTAACAGGTCCCCTACCATCTCACACCTAAGCTGGGAGTTAAGACATACAAATGCCATCAAACTGAACAGGAATGGAAACAGGTCACTGCTGAGAGAGAGCTTTTGAAACCTGCCCTGCTTCCCCCACAGAAGTTGTTTGAGCAAGCAAAGACTGTATGCCACTCCAGATGTTAAACTAAGAAAGGATTTTTCCCACTGAACTACTCCTCCTCCCAGGATGGGACTGCATTATAGAAGCTAGCTGTTGAAAACTTGATGGCTGTTTTTAAATAGCCCATGTTTTATTCCCAATTGAAAGAAGGAATGGTCTTTCTGTATTGAAAGTCTCCTTTATTTCCTAGAACCAGCATGTCCCATTGGTTTTAGGAGTGCTGGAGAGACTATAGTTTGTTCTAGTAACATTGATGCATCCTTCTGAATGTTTGGGCAGGGCATGTTCCAGCATCTTTTAACACAGCAGCAAGTACATGAAGATGGTTGCCATTGGCAACTTTCTCTCTGCAGACTATCAGCACTGTCATATACATACTAGTGTAAACTAGAGGACACCTCTTCCAGTAAATGCTAAACATACATATGTCTCTGTTCTACCTCCTTACTCAGCTTACCCATCCATCTCTGTGTCCACTACTGCAGTAACACTGGGCCATTCCAGATCAGCACTGGAAGGAAGTCTCTTTAGCTGTCCAACATCAAACTTTATCTCATTCTTTGTGGTGACAAGAACATGGGTGGTGTTACTGCAGCTTGGCTGTTCACACCGATGGGACATCTGGAGTTCTACTTTAGACTTCTTGGCTTTTGACAGCCTTTTGTACCCTATATTTCTGAATGCATTTTCTGTGGCTGGACTTTTTTACAGCTTGATGTTATTAATTTATTGCACCAAGCTTTGCTGTTCTTTCTTATGCACCCACTGCAGCTGTATGGATGCAACTTCATCCTTATATACTTCCCTTCATCCTTAATAACTTCCCTTCTCCCAGGTGCAAGCTCCTCAGGTATTTCTACCTTTGCTTTTGAATTTCTGCAAAGGTTGGACAATGAAGACCTCTTCTATTGGCAGGGTCATCCTGAACCTGCTGTAAAAAGATGTTCCAAAACCTGCCTTCCACAAGGCACACTGCACTGCCAAGCTTGTGCCTCTGCTTCATGAGCATGGATACTTTCAGCACTTGCTTAAGTGTGATTGTCTGTGATGCCTGTGCACACCTGAGCAGGGGGCTGTTTCCATAGAATAAGTCTTTGACACGACACATTCTACCTTCACGCTTTGGGCAGCGACAGACAAAGCAGAATGTAAGAGAATGAGTAAAAGACATCACAGAAGACAAACATTAGTGCTGAATGATGGGATTAGCCAAAGGACAAGCCAAGACGGTTAAGAAGCCAGGCTGTTAGCCAGTACCTAGAAGACACGTGGGATTGTGTGGGGCTCTTAGCTTCACAGCTCTTCACCACTGATGGATTTCTACAGCAATGGAATGAAACGAGACATGAGTTGTGCACGTGCCACGGGACAGCATGACCATCCCGACTGCTAGCCAGCCAGCCAGCCAGCCACAGGGACACCCCATGCAGCTCACCTAGAAAGTAATGAAGATACAGGCTTTTCAACAGAATTGCTCCTTTCCCATGGCTTCTTCCCAGAGTCTGGAAAACAAAAATGAACAGTTACTGTTAATTATTTTTTTCTCTAAAGATAAAAATATCCTGAAGTTGATTGTCTTACACAGCTGCTTTCATTCAGTGAGGATGAGTGACTTAGAAAGATCCAGGAAAGCAGGATTGATTGAATGAATGAATATTGAATGAATATAAGCAGTCGCCTATATTACTGAGAAAGCATTGCCAAAAACATGCTTAGTGATCCCTTTAATTAGGGACCGGATAGTTAAACAGTATTAAAAAGACATGGAACTGGACTGTTATGAGGAAATGCATAAATAATTTCTATTAAGAAATACAGGCTAATTGCTACAAGGCTTATTTTATTCACTACAATACCTATTTATATTTTAAATTAAAAAGCCTGAAGTTTTTTTTTGTCTGCATAGTTGGCAGAAAATATGGGTGTATCTAAAAAAAGGCAGTGAGACCCCCACTATGCAAATCTCCATAGAAAGTTTATTTAATGTTGTCTAGACTTCTGACTTGCAGAATGTTCCTGAAAACTTCACTATGCAAACTGTTACTGAAAATGCTTACTATCATTTCAATCTATCTCCTCTAAAATAAAGTGAACTGTTTCCGAGACTTCAGTAACATTCAACTTTATGCAGAAGGGTTTGCTCCTCCGTGAGGTCCTAAAAAACTCCTTAAAAAAATTATGTCACTCCCAGGAAATGTCTAGGTATCATTCCTCATTTACATGCACCTTTCTCCTGGCTTCTTCCCCTTCCCTTGCAAAGCACGCAAATAGTGGCTTTGTTCCAAAAGGAAGCTGGTATGGTTAAATACTCATTCCCTTGGGAGAGGTTTCTTTTAGCACGTATGAAAGCCAAGGCTGAAGCAAGAATGAATCTGACTGGCTTGCAGCTTATCTACTCGGAGACAATCATTTCAACTTATCATAGGAAAAACATACTTTGAGGGCTCCTTAATTTAACCTAGCAACTCTCAGGATCAGGCTTACTGCAACAAGCTACCAAGATCCATACCCAACTGTACCAACCAGGACAGCTACACTACAAAAAAGAAAATAATACAGCTTTTTTTTACTCTTAGAAGATTTCTATGCACAATGTTGAAGACACAGATCCTCAGTTACATGACTGGACCCCATTAACTAAACTGGCTGTATTGGCATTTTCTTGGCTGTGAAGCATATAAAATCACCATTTCTTGCTGAGTAGTTTTTAAAACAATAGGTATTTGAGAATTTTTCTTTTAGTTGCATTCAGAAGTAGGATGATGAACTCAGAGTCTGGAAGTGGTGGAAAAGACTAGATTAAGAAGACAACGACGACACTAGTAGTTTGATTGAATACCTGATGAATTTTGCTGCTGCTGGGTGGAACCTCGTGTACTGGGTGAAGGAGAGGTGCTAGCATCATCCTACAAAGAGAAAACCAGGACATTACTGAATTCTGGAGATGAAGCAGAGTCCTCTTCTGCGCTGTAGAGAGCAGTTGCAGCACAGGTGGTACGAAAGCAAGTTTCCTCCAAGCATGTCTAACAGGCACTGCTGCCAAAGTATGGGCTCAAGTCCATTTCTCTCCCTTTACCATGGCAAAATACATACTTTTAAGTTTTTGCTAATGTGGACATCTTTCCATGATTCCATTGAATCACTCTCATCCCTGTACACCAAACCAGACTGAATTACCCCTCTGAAGTTCTGGCTGCTGCTGTCTAAATACAAATCACCCATTTCCCAAATTTAGAAACTTTTTGTGGTATGGGAACTGAGGTCAGGTCCCAGCCTCTTAGTCCAGGAGAGCCACTGGTATTAGTAAGAATAGTCCAGGTAGTAACAAAATGTATTTAAGTAATTCAGTACACCTCCTAAGTAGAAGATTAAACATTGCATCACGTATTTGAACTCTTTTTTCTGGGTTTTATATGACAGACCATAAAACATTCACCCATATATTTGATACGTCAATATTATTTAGCAATCCTCAAAACACACTCAGGAAAAGCATTCATTGTGCATTGTAAAATGGAACTGCACCCAGTTTGACAGAAAGTGCCCCATCACAAAGTGTACTCAAGATACACATCAAACAGATGTTCTCTAAAACACATTTCTATTTGGTGCTATCAAAAAGTTTGATTTAGGATGTAAACTAATGCAGAGCTTCAGGGAGAGAGTAGAAGGGACAGAAAGACAGCAGAGGCTGAATAGTTAGAAGCTAAATGGTGCCTTTCATCTCCAAGTGTATGGTTCAAAACCAGCTTTGGGGCAAAATTAAGAGCAATGGTTGCATAGCGGGTTCAATAGGCAAATTCCATGCTTGAAGCATCCCTTGAGGAACAAGCAAAAATAGCTGCTTTTTTCCTTAAACAGTGCAAAGAGTTTATTCCTGCTCTTGCTACAAACCTTTCAGATGGGGGTGAGACCTACATTTTCCAAATGGATTTTCTACTGAGCAGCTGTTACTTTGTCTTTGGAGGCAATATCTCTATATAGGTGATATGAGGCACACATGATGCTTTATGAACTCACAGCCACGGCAGAGAGCCTTCACAAGGATGCTGGTTAGCAACAGGAATGCTGTATGAGCAGCAGCCCAGAAAAGCACCGCATGGGAAGGGACACAGTGTAAATCCTGGCCTCTCTTGAAACTGGAAAGATCTCCCATGCTTTACCAGTTCAGCGAGTAAAAAAAAAGTTTTAATCTGCATGTTGAACTCAGAATTGGTGCATCAAGTTCAGCGTAAAGACTGAGTAAAATCAAACCTCTTAATTGCTTTTGTGGACAACATGCAAACAGTACAGTTAAAAGAGAGATGAACCGATGTTCCCTGAAGCTGTTCAAATTCTATCTCATTTTAGTGCAGGTATCATGAACACATATTTTAACCTTTCAATGGTCTAATGGTTAATGCACTGTTTTTCCTTCACCCCCCAAAGACATGTATGTGCACTCGGGGGTCTGAAGCGAGCTGATCCTGGCTTTGCATGGAGGTTGGCAATCCGAAGTTACACCACATAGTTGATGATCCCCTTCAGCTTAGCTGAAACTGCAAATTTAAAGTAAGAATCATGAACTTTATCTCAAGTTGACTTGCCAGAAGGTTCAGTGCACCTTCTGATGGAGCAAGAATCTACCATACCCTACAAGACTTGGATCAGACCATGAGAAACTCCTATTAACCTAGTTTGGACAATACCTCACCTATGAATAAGGCAGCAATTCTTGTTTATAGGGTGCTGTTCCCAGGAAAGGTAGAAACACTTACATGTAGCTTTTGACTGAATATGCAGATCTACTCCTGGATCAGCACTGCTTGTCACTGCCTGCCACACACAGTGAATGAGCACAGGACTTTGCCTTACAAGGTAGCACATCAACATATTTGCAAGAGCAGAAGAGTAGGAGTCTTTCACTTACATTTTGGCTTTCCTCTTCCTTTTTGTCAGCTGGCTTGTCTGACTGCGATGCTGCTTTTCTCCTTTGCAAAGGAACATGAGATAGGACACATAGTCAACCCTCTAGAAACATATCTTCCATATGGGAAGGCTGATTCAGGCTCTGGTCAGAGTTATTATTTTCTTAGTTCATCCAAGGGAATGTGGCAAAGGCTGCATGTGTTTCATTGTGTAGGATTAGGGTGGAGGGGAGGAATCCAAACCTTGGTGACACAACTCAGGGAGGGGGCACAATTATGAGGTGTTGTTTAACAGAGGAACACAGGGTGCAAAGCATAAGGAAATATGTTGAAGTGGAGGAAGGGGGCACAGCTGGATATGAAACCGGGTGACAAAGGGATGGCTTCTCTGTAGGGCTTAGGAGCTGGTGGCTCCTGGGTCCTACACGGAACAACCCAAACCACTAGACTTTTCTGAGGACCAACCCAACCCTCCCCCAGGTGGCTCAGGTGGGTATTGCAGAGATGACACTGTTCTCAGCCAGCTCCAGTATAATTTTGCCACCTGTCCTATATCCTCCCATCCCTATTCTCACCCAGAGAAAGGGCTATGGCAGTGATCCCATGTGATGGGATGACAGTCAGAAAAGCCCTTCAACCCACATCCATCCCCACTGGAAAAGATCAGGCACTATTTCTGCTCAGCCAAGACGCCTGCTCCCTTCAGGGTGGGAAAGCTCTGACTGGAGACCATAAGTCAGGAAACGAGTGCACCAGCCTGGGTTTTCAAGTGCCTTTGGTGAGTGATGGGAGATTATTGCTGTCTCAAATCCAATTCAAAGGCAGCAGAGCTCCTAAGCCCCATGGTCCCAGGACTGGCAGCACTGGTGGTGCCTGCGGAAGCTGAGTAAGGACCTGAGACCCTTGCACTGTCCTGCTTCCCGAGGAGAGGCAAAAGTTTCTGAGAAGCAGCAGCAAAGTGCTGCAGTCCATCCACTGGATCAATTGGACATGAGAATAAACAAAGATGTTGGTTGTTAACCTTTGCAGAACACATGGTAAAACTTCTTGGTTGTTACCCACACTGGCTGAAGAAAATCAAATTCTTGATTTTCAAGCCCTGTTTATGCTCTGAAGAGTACTCAAGTGTGCCAGGCACTGATTGTCTAGACATCCAATTTCCCATTTCAGATAATTAGGGGAACCGCAGCTCTAGCCTCCAGATGAACTTTGGTTGTCATGATCCTTATCCACCTGTGAACACTATCCCTAGCAGATGTTTTTAAAACACCAAAACACCAATATGATACGCTTTTCATTTAGTCTTGCTTCTGAAGTGGACAAAATTTATCTCACATTAAAAAAAAAATAAAACCCCAACGGCACTTAGAAAGGCTTCTGGGTTTCTAAACACTGCTACAAGTTTGTCAAATGACTTTTTTTTTCATATCACTGCAAAAGAAAAGCCTCCCTGGATACACAAATTGGAGGCTTTTATGTAAATTTGTCAGAAAACTAGGAGTAAAACACATGCATGTGTTTGTAGGATACAATGCTCTGTGGGAATTATTTCCAGATATCCAACTGCATTAATAATTTTATTGGGTCAGTAATAATTTTTATATTCTTTTTCTAATATTTACTTGAGTCTTCTGAGGAAAAAAAAACTTACAATGATTACAAACTTTAGTGAGGGAAAGACTTGCCCGGGTGAGAGACCAGTGTTAGATTTATGTCCTGCAAGAAACTTAACTAGGCTAGAAATTACAGTAGTTTGTGAGAGAGTTCATTATTCTGCTTGCATTTCAGTCCTAAAGCAAAGGGCCGTTCTCATGGGGGCCACTAATACTAGAGTGCAGTATTTCATACCACCTGATCTCTCAGAAGCGTTTTCCTCCGTTACTGACCCAGCACTAGGCACAGTCCCTGTTTCTGAGCATGTGGTTTTCTGCTCAGAAAAGGGCCCCTGAAATCCCAGGCTCATCACTCAGTACTTTCTGTATTGAACATGCTCTATTTGTATTTTTACCTCCTGCCTGCCAGCTCGGTAAGAGCAACCTGAAACACAGTGCTGGGTTCTTTCCTTCTCTGCGTCATCACAAGTAAAAAGGGCTTTGCAGCCAAAAGAAATCCTCTCATCAGTTTAATAGCATGTGCCCAGATTGCACCCATGGCTGAAAATTCATTACAATTCCATGGCTTTGTGAAGCAAAACTTAGGAGACAATTCTGTTGCTGTCAATGCTCTGGGAAAGGATTTGCAGCTTAGTTATTTACAGAATAGAGGCAGAACAGTATTTATGGTAGTGCAGGTGCTTTTGTTAAGATACTGAGAGGAGTTGACCCTGAATACCTGAAGACACCAGATCCCACTGCCAAAAGCCACACTGGAGTACATGTTAGACTAGAACCACAAGAATTTGCAGGATTTCTGTGCAAGTGTTCAAATGCTTTCATCCAAGCATATGAGATGTCTATTTAAGCTTGTTTGCTTGAACAGAAGGAGTTACCCCAGCATCTAGTCACTGAACCTTACTTTGCTTACAGACATCATTCAATTCAGCAAAGTCAGTCTTGATATGTAGCAGCACAAAATAGATCAGAAGGTGAACCAGTAAATAACTATTAAAAGCTGTCAAGCTATTTTATTTCTGAAAAGAAAGAAAATTATCTGTTTTGTATATTACACTGCTGGGAGCATTTTATAGTGTTGTGTATCCATCCTCTGAACCGGGAACTGTTTTTATACTGGACAACATATTTAAGAACTCCATCTCTGCGCACTATACAACTGTACCTGTTCTTTTTCTTTTATATTTATATTATATAGT
>NW_009932422.1:19206-70556 GCF_000696875.1 Nestor notabilis | reverse complement strand
CCGAGCAGCGCGGCGCCCTGCAGGGACAGGAGGGTACGAGGGTGTCCCGGGTGCTCTGCTGCTCGCGAACAAAAGGTTCTTGTTTTAACGGTGCTGCACGGTGTTTGATGCAGAAATGTCTCCGTCCCTCCGTTACAGAGAGACGCTAATCCCCGGGGGCACACGGGGGGTGCAACACGGGAGGATTGCAAGTGTTGGGAAAGATGGATGCTGTGCAGCAGGGGTAGCGCCAGGGTAGCTGAAGCTCCTATTTGATGATGCTTCCTGCAACCAATCCCCGCGCAGTTTACAAATCCCATTAAATCTAAATTTGGCCTCTTTAAAGCGAGCTGCCTGACTAACCAGTCAATTCTCTCTTCGCCATGAGGGTACACCACAGCAAATTCTTGGGGAGTTTCGGGATTTTTATTTCTAATGTAGCCAGAAAATAGGGTTTGGTGGAGGCTCTAAAGCTTTTGCTTTTGTCCGGAATTTACAGAGTTGTCGTTTTGAAGAGTTTCTAACTGTATGTTTTCTCTGAGCATGTATTATAACCCAGTGATGTGCCTTAACTATGTGAAATTTTTTATCTTTTACATAGTTAATTCTGTTTCAAAATTGAGCTCCAGGCATATGGAATGAAGCTGGATTTCAGTAGCTCCAGCAGCATGCCTGTTGGTTTTCTCTTTGGTTACTTTGCCAGCATGCGTGCACTCTTCTTATAAGTGCTGGATGTGTGAATTTTGCCCCCACTCAGTTCAGTGTAAGTAAACCATCTTCTGGATTACTACATGTATTTTCTCAGTACCTCTAATAGTATATTTGAATACATTTTTCATATATCCATTTGAGTGTTATGATATCACAGAGAATAACTGAATGCCCTCTGCCATGGTTTAACCCCCGCTGGCAACTAATACTACAGAGCCACTGACAAACACTCGCTCCCTCACACGCTGGGATGGGGAGGAGAATCAGAAAAATGGTAAAACCCATGGCTGAGATAAGAACAGTTTAATAATTAAAATAAGGTGTAATACTACTAGTGCTGCTACTACTACTAGTAACAAAAAGGGAAAATTAAAAAAAAAAAGTATAAACCAGAAAACAGCCCCACGAACAACAGTGATGCTCAATACAATTGCTCACCACCCGCCGACTGATACCCAGCTCGACCTGAGCAGTGACCTGGGCCTTCCGGGTGACTCCCCCCAGGTTATAGACTGGGCAGTGTCCTAGGACAGTATGAGAACTGCCTGCTAATGCTGTGGACGGGCTGGCTGGTACATTAGGAGAAATGGAGTTCAGTGGTCTGTCACGCCGAAAAGTTCTGGTTCAGTTTGGCTGCCTGGTTTTGTTATGGGATCCCACAGGTACTTCTGGTTACTTTAGCATATCTAAAGAGAGGGATGTGTGTTTATATGACCAAAATACACTGCAAAGTAAATTAGCTTTAGAACTGCAAGCTGATTTCTGTATGTAACTGTACATGGAAATGAGTCATATTTCAATTTAAAGCTTTATGCCACAATGTATACATAAGTAAAACTGAAACAATGCCCAACACCCAAAATCAGCTGAGCAACAGCACTATGAATTGGAGATTTATTTTCATTATAGTGAAAAAAAAAAAAGGTTTAGCATTTGCCTGTGGAGAATAGTAACAGTACTGGACTACACTGAACATACCAGGAAAAAAGCAACACAGCTCCTATAAGGAAAGTCACTTGTACCTTTCAAAGCCGATATATTTCTGCAAATGTTGGTTAATAAAAATTATAAAAAATTATAAAAATAAAATTCCAGGCTAGGGTTCCTCACACCTAAATTTAGGTAACCAAGGCACTTCATTTCTTGCTGTTCTAAACTCTATGCAATCAAGAGAGGTAAGTGGGCTCGTGCAGCTGCCTGTTGACTGCAGAGGAGGTTGAAGATCACTATTTTCTTACGTAATGTGACTTACCCATTTTCTTTCTAATGGAAGTAAGTTACAACAAAAGAGGAAAACTTGGGGTCTCATTTTCTTAATGCGGAAATAGTGAAATTTACCTGTGGATAGCACTGGGATCATGTAACAAAATTCACATATAACTTAAACAAGCAAGGGGTGCTCTGACATCATGATCAGGTCTGACTTCTAATATTAAGAGTGAAGTCTCCTGATACTCATTAGGAATTCCTCATGTCCTATAGTTTTTAAATAGAGTTTGAGTAAGACTAAAACTTGAAAAAGGTGAATGACCATTAGTCCAAAATTACCATTGTGATTTTCTAGCTATGGTCAGTGAGACAGTGTGTTTGTTAACAATTTATAGAAGAAAACCCCAGTTTTCAGCTGCCACACCAGCCAGGCAAGTGCTGCAACATGGGCTGTTGCTCAAAATCTCTCCATGTTCACTTACAGGAACAGAAGCATTTTTTCCCCAAGAAACTGCCGCTTTCAGTTTTGAAGTACAACTCGTCAGAGAAAGTCCTTTGTTGAAAGAGTTTTCTAGTCTCAAAAAGCAGTAAAGTTTAAGCCCAAAGACCACCTACATCAAGAGTGAGAAAATTATAATCTGATCTAAGAATGAAAACAAAATTCTTGCAGCATTATAGAAAACAATTAGGAAGAAAAGTTGGTAAGTATATCGTAAAAAAACCCAAACCCTATTCTATTTTCTTCAGTTTTATAATACCTAGGCATTCTTACTCTAAAGTGATCTAAGTTGACATATCTGAGACATTTAATTTAAATATGTACACTTTAAACATAGAACTACTCAAACCAGTTAGAAAATAATCCAAGTTTCTTCTTCCAAAATAACAGATCATGAGAAAAACAGAAGTGAAAAATTATTTAGACTAAATTAGAATGCTAAAAATTTCATAATATTAGCTCATGTAATTTATTGTCAGTACTTCTCATAGGACTAGCGTTTTCCTTGAAGTCTTACATAAATATAGTACACATAAGCTGAAGTGAAGACTGATTATTACAATGATGTTCTGTTGAAATGAAAGATTTTTTCTGCATTTTCATAGAATCACAGACTGGTTTGGGTTGGAAGGGACCTTAAAAATCACCTGGTTCCAGCCCCCTGCCGTGGGCAGGGACACCTTCCACCAGACCAGGTTGCTCCAAACCCCATCCAGCCTGACCTTGAACACTGACAGAGATGGGGCAGCCACAGCTTCTCTGGCCAACCTATTCCAGTGCCTCTGTATCAGATAGAGCCTGTTACTTCCTTCTTCCACAGGAAAACACAGTAAAAGTGCAAGTATTTTTTATTTTACTGTTTCCTCTTTGACCTTTTATTGTTCTTTCTAAATGAATGTAAAGGGTCAAAGGAATTAGTTACTTCAAGTGCTGATAATGATAACGTGTCAGAGCGCAGAGGGGGAGCTCCTGAGAGTCAGAAGATTTGCCCACCACTGTAAATACTACTATGCCTCTTAGCGCTAATTCTTTACCTCCTCACTCAGTTGCCTGTTGAGCTAGGAAAGAGCACATGTCTGTGTGAGCAGAGGCTCTGCAGAACTCTGCACAACTGGACTCAATGCATATGTGCACTTTTAGCTTTTTCCCAGAATACCAGATACTGCAAATACCAGGAGCACCATGGTGTTGTGATAATGCCAGCTCCTGTGTTAATCCCAAATGCCAGATATTAACTTATTGTTAGAAATACATTTTACAGAGTTCTCTAACATTTGTGAGAAAATCAGTCTTTTCCCTAGTTACTTCTGGTTGGTTTGGGGCTCTTTTTTTTGTTTGGTTATTGGTTTTTAGAGCCTGATTCAGTAATGGAACAGTTGCTGACTGTGGCAGACACAGTGACTGAGTGCCTTCCAAAAGACAAGCGTCTGCTAGTAAAAAACCAAAGGGTGCACCTTTTACTGGATACGTAAATGCAGATATTATCATCTTCACATTACTGTTCAGTTATTAATTCCATATGTAGAACTGTACAAACGATGTGGAGGATGAGAGAAAAAGGCTGAGCCCTTACAAAGCATGCAAGAAAAAATACGCATTACTCACTCCAGAACATCATAACAAAATGAACTAGTGTACTTTATTTTGGGTAACAGTCAAGAAATCTGACATTTTGCCCAATATGGCTTTCTTCTAAAATTAAAAAGTTGCATATACCTCCAGTTGAGTCCACCAGCTACAGAAATTCTGCTGTATACATCTTTAATCCATGGCAGCATCCCCAGAGTACAGCTTTCAGTGACGTTTTCAAGCTGAATTAGAAGATAAAGTTTCAAAATAATAAGTTTTAAAATGTTCATTTAGAAGATTTTATGTTGTTTATATGAAAACATACGAATTTTTCATTTATACATATACTACATATAAAACTTGTAATTAGCAAGTATCTTCATATGGGTAATTACCTTTGTGCATATAGCGAAAAAAGGTGTGGTTAGGGCTTCAGATGAAATATTAAAGTTCGGACCTTTGTATATGCTAACTAAAACCTCATTCAAATAACTTGAATGTTTTTACCTGCTTTTAAAAGATAAAGAGTTTCAGCTTAAAAATACATTCATAAAACAAAGAGACAGTTTTCTCCCTGAGACTACCAGTGTGAGTTATTTTGTGGTAACCTTTGAATGAAAATATTATATAAAAAAAAGACAGGAAGTTCTAGTTTTCTATATGCTGCAGCACATTTCTTGAGCAAAACTGGCATCATTAAAGGTGTAGATTGGAGAATCATGCTCACTAGCTGAAAGAAACATTGCCATATATCAGTTTCAGAAGAAGAAAAACTTTTAATATAGACAAGGGAAGGTAATTAAGTTTTAATGAAAGATCTGTAGTACGTATAAATGGGAAAAAGTTGGGTGGGTGTTTGTTTGCTTTGGGGTTGTTTTCCCTTTCATTTCAGACATGAATTTTATCCAAAGCAGGACTACTTGCTGTAGATTCTCTACAGAGAAGAGACAGATCCTCTATCTGAATGTAAATTCTCAGTTTATACAGAGATACTTAGTACAGTATTTTAAATGTTTCAGGCATTTGTTTTTAATATTCATAAAAGAAATAGGTAACTTGTAAGAACAGTTTCTGCTTAAATTTAACGATAAAATGTTTGAGTATAACTAGATGGCAAAGTCTCATGAGCAGCAAAGGAGCCAACCCCCCCGCCCCAATGAACAGCTCCTGCTTTGTGGCTGTCTTCATCCCCTCCTCAAAACCCCTCTGCTCTGAAAGCTAGCAGCTACCCTGCTTTTACTTCACATTCCTCCTTTTAAGTGTTAAAAAGAGAGAGTTTTTAAACTGCTACAAAGTAACAGAATAGAATTGGGATGGATTAAACATATCCTGCCGAAACTGGGGAAGAGTGAGAGATACACTTTCCTTTAACAATTTAAATTGTATTTATAGTAACCATGCAATTAGGTTATTTTTTGGGGGAAAAGCCTTACCTGAAATCAGAGAAAACACATTTATAGGAAAAAGGGGGAAAGCATTATGTTTGTTCTACCAAAATTTATTATGCAGTAATTACAAAGTTTAAAGATTCTTCCATTTTAAATAAAAATAATAGTTATAATTACACACATTATATAGTACCATGTAAAGTGATTCCAACAAATATAACATGAAATACAGTGCAGTTTCAAATCAGAAAGACAAATACTTTCTCATTCACAGTGTTCAACAAATTACAGGAAAGCTTGTTCACATGAGGGTTTACTTAAGGTCATGCTCTTATGAACAGTCCACATCACGCTGTGCCATGAAAACAAATTGTCTCTCAGAACGTGAAGTACCGGGCAAGCCACTCCTGGCGCTGGGGATCTGGTGAAGCCACTGGTGAAGCATCAGTCTGAGGAGGGCTAAAGTCACAGAAAGGAAAAAAAAACACAACACAATTATCCCACAACTACACAGAAAGTACAAATGTTAGGAGAAAAAAACACCACCACATCACAGAGAATATGCAGTAAGGAACACAGTCTGTTTTTCCATGGATTAATTATCAGTGTGCCTCAGGACATGACTGAATGTCTCCCTATAGAATCTGTGATCATCCACTCCATTGGAGAGCATCAGCAGCACAGACAGGTCAGTTTGGAAGCCACATTAATAGGGTGGGCAAAGAATGTTTTGGAAAACATAATTTAAAATCTCATCAATAGCTGTAGGCTTCAGGAAGAATAAAAAGGGCTTTCTTGGAAAAGCGTGACTACAGAAGGTCCTCTTTTAGCATCCTTTTCCTGTGGTAAAGTTAATTTTCAGAAATATGATGCCAGCATCATATTTGTAGACATGTGCTCACAAAGACTGGTTGGCAACTGAACAGAAATACGCACTGTTTTAATACTTAACACCTATCACAGATATCACTTGCGTCGTTGTTCATGCACACGTTTAAATACCAGGAAAAGAGAAACTGCTGCACTGCAAAACAAGATTTGGTTCCCCCTTGAACACTTAAAAGTCTCACAAAATGAGCAAGAGAGAATAATTTAAATTCAATTACACAGCTAAGTTCCTTTATCGATAAAAATCAGTAGTAAAATAATTCCTACTGTATTACTGGATAGTACAGAGCACAAAACTATTTGGAATGGGAACTCTGGCATCACACTCCACAAGTCCATGCACATGCATGTTAGAGATATCTGAGTACGCTCATGCACATCACATGCTCAGGAAAAGAAACGAGCAACAGTACTTGTTTGGTTTTAAGATTGTTTTCTTGAAATAGATTGCTTTCCCTTATCTGTTCTAGATTCTGTTTTTCGTTTCCTTTTACTAACGTAGTTGCTACGTATGTGGCTTTTCGCATTAAACGAACAGCGAGAGTAAATAACCATCTGTGGAACTGATAATTACACATTGCTTTGTTGCCAACTTAGAGGTAAGAGTTCAGCACCCACTAAATAGAGTGCAGCACTTCAGCGCATTTAATATGCAGGCACATAAAGCCAAAAGATTAAAATCCTGGATCCAAAATTCCATTTTTAAGTTATTCAGTTCACTGTATTGTTTTGTGAGAGAATTACTTGAGACTTTAATGCTGGTTTTGATTGCTAGAAGCTCAGCATTAAGCGTCCAAGAATGCACGTTTCCTGTTGCTGTAATAAGGTTACTCCTGTGAAACAATTTGATATAGGTGAAGAAAGGGGAAACACAAAACATTCATGTAGCACAGGAAATAGTTTTCTTACATAAAAACCATTATCACATAATACTGAATAAAAGAAATTCTGTGCTAGTATCAATTCCTGAATGACAATCAGTAAATAACACAAACATTTAAAACAATCGTTCATATATGTAAACAATTGGAAGCACATGAATTCTGTTAAAGGCTCTAAAGAGGTTTTCCAAGTTCAAGACTTATGAAAAAGTGAAAGAATATTTCACATTTCAAGGTCTGCAATAAAAAGGAATACTATAAAGAGGTTACAAACATAATGTAAAAATTAAAAATGCTGTAAGAGTACTTGTACCTCTGAAAGGTTCATAAAGCACGTGGGGTTCAGCTCAATGGGAATGCAAAATTTTCCTGACATAAGCAAAAACAAAAAGAAGAAAAAAAAAAGTTGGTGAGGCAGTGCTCACCTCAAAAACGTCTTGGGCTCTTTGGGTGGCACTGGCTGTGGTAGTGGTTTGCTGCTGTTGAACTCAATATCGTGGATGGGTGAGTTAGGAATGGGCTCCAGGCGGTTAGGATGTCCATTGCCCACCACTCCGCTAGATTCCAGAGCACTTAGATTGGGGACACTCACAAACCTGTTTGTTGATTTATCATTCTTCTTCTTTTGCTGCATTAAAAATAACAAACATAAGGAAGGCATCTGGCACCAGGACAGATGAGGACATTTGCAAATGTAAAAGTTCTATCTGATGGCTGGTTAGGGGGTTTATGAAGGAGAGCAACAGGGATGGATCAGGCTTTTTTTCCAGTCTAGTTTTACTGTTTGCTTTGTCCAGACCTGAACACCAGAAATTTTCACAGAAAAATCAGATTTCTGATCAAGATGATTAAGTTATTAAGACTTAGTTTAAAAACCAATCTGTATCTTTTATGAGATCTTCCAATGTAACATTTTGCTCTGTTTAAAACATTGGAGATAGGAAGTTTTCCACTAAATTGTCAACTAGTCCGTTAAACCCTTCATTTTTACTTAAATCTTTTCTCAGTATCAGCGAAACAGGTCTGCTGTCAACTGTAATTACAGCAAATTTCAACGAGAACACAAAGTGAATCTGTCCAACAGGTTTCACCCCATCACTGAGGCACATTTTGGTAACTGGAACATGGAAGCTAGAGAAACAGCTACGTCTCCTTTACAGCAACTAAGCCCTCATAGTTAGCAAGTGTTATAGGAATACTGCTAAAGATAAAAAGAGTACTGTACAGGAGTTCATTTTCTTGCAGAAGGAGAGGCCTCTTAGCAGTCTTCTAATGCTAATCCAGCTACCACTTCTAGGCACCAGATGGCACAACTGAGCATTTTTCTTTTCTTTATATGCTCTGTACTCTTCTGCTTGTATTTCAAGGGACTCCAAATACTGAAGAATTTTATTTTTATATCACTATTTTACTCTCCATAGCACATCATACAAAGAAATCAGTGTTTACTCTCTCTACTTTTCTAGCTATTCCAGTGTAGGAGGATGCTTCAAATAATTTGATAGCTTTTTAAAAATAGCTGTGACAGGATACCATGTGTACTTTCTGCCTTCTATCAAATATTCCATGTCCACAATAAAATATTAATATTTTAAAAACCTTATTTCCAAAAATAGGATTTTTGAATTAATGGATTCACTTGTTCTCCTGAATTATGTATTACTTGAATATATAATAAATACTTTCATTCAATTACATATATGCAACCCTAACAAAGCAGCTCAGGAAAAAACCTCTTGAGGGCTTATGGTCTATGTAAGTTTGAAATAAATAAAGTGAAATATAAGTGGAATCTCATGTTGTTTCACTAGAATATTTTTCAGCAGAATTCCACTTGAAACAGGAGAGCTGCTCTATTCAAGCGTGGGCGTGAGTTCAAATGGATGCAGGCATGAGTCCTATTGTTTGTTTGTACTTTCTTCTTTTTAGCTCTCTTCTAGCTTTGATTTCATCGCTTGACCTCTCTGGGGCTGGCAGATGCAAAAGCTACTAATTGGAGCCACACTGGTGCATTTAACAGAAAGCTATAATAGAAAAAGGTCACTTAAGCATTACAGTGAAAGATCGTCAAGCTAAGGGTTAAACCAAGATTTCCCCATACACTTCACTTCTTCTGTAGTAGCTGAAGGAGCAAGAAACAACATTATGGTGGAAAAAAATAGTTTGGTAAAAGTAACCAACTATGTAAAATACATCTTCAAGGTAATATACACTGTAATTAACATGGTGTGTTAAATACCATGTGCTTCATGGGTGGCTCATTTTTGGAAAATGTGTATTATCCACGTAAGTGCTTAGAAAAATCCTACAGTTTATATCTTATTCTCTGTAAAACAATCTATGCTTCTGAAGCAGTCAAATCTGGAGAGACAAAATTGTACGTATAATTCCATGAAATTCATGCAAAGTATTAAGAAACTTAAGATGTAACAATGTAATACTAAACTGATCCATTGCACAAATTAGAGCTGTAACACATACTGCAATGGGTGTAATTTTGTATTAATATGCAAAGCCTGTAGTAACTCAAATTCTGTCTTTTACAAAAAAGAAAAGAGAATGAGTTTTTCAGTTTCTTTGTAATTCATTCTCCAACAACACAGCACGTGCTTTGACAAAACAAAGTAACATAGTCCACGACTGATGAAATGAGAGATTAAGATGTTCTGTCATACAAGACAGTGTTAAAGTTTTCATAGTTTTAAATGATAGAAGCATATTATAAAAATACATGAATTATCACTATGGAAATCTGATGATGTACGTTTCCCAAACACTTCAGATTTCACACAAAACACAAAAGTATACACTTGATGGTTACATTTCACATCTTTATAATGAGTGGTTCAGACAAACTTTCAGAATTTTCCAGCAACCTTTATCTTATCCTGGTATTGTCTCTACTGGGCCCAAACTAAGCTCTTTTATGCAGTTATGCATAAAAGTTAGGCAGCCACAGATAAGCTTTTGAGAGCTGCTGGGTTCCTGAAAAGCACAGCAGAGTATTGACAATTTGCAGCAGAGTTTGTGCAGAAATGAGAAATACACTCATCTGATGTGAAACTACAATAAGGTTTAGCTAAATCGCAGCCTGATCTCAGGTAACAGAGCCTGGACCTTGATCACTGGAGCTCTCGGACATCTGAGCTGCTCATGTTGTGCCCCTTGGGTTACCCTCTGCTTCAGAACCTTCCTGAGTTCTTCTGCCTCTACAGCTGGGACAAATCTCTTCCCTTTCCATGCAGGTGAAACAACCTATGGGTTATCACAAGGAGGAAGGAAATGTCAGAGGACTCAATCTTACTCCTGAAGTGGTGAAAAAACATAAAATTAAGGTACCCTACTGCAGTCTATTCACATTCCTCATGGAGAAAGGATGCTGGCTTTTGAAGTGACAGGGAGGCACTATGCCTTCATGTACAGTAGCCTTCACTGGCTGCTAATCAGCAGGATGAGAGAACTGGAAAAGGCTGCTGCTGAAGTGTTGTCACCCACAGAGGTGGTGACAGTAACTGAGAAGGCTAGAGACTGACTTCTACCTCCTGCTGTCCCCACAGTCCATACCTCATTTGTCACTCCAGTTCTCCAGTATTACCATGTCTTTTTCCATTCTGTGCCCTTCTCACACTCTCCCCATTCCCCTTTTTACCCTTATTCTCTTCCTTCAGTGTCCCCTCTCCCTCTCCCTTTCTAATGCTTTTCCATCCCAAGCACCACCTTAAAAGTGAAACTGCCCTTGCACCTTGCAAAATAACCAAGAAAAATTAGGAATCTAAAGTTGTTTGCAGATGTCACTGTTCTTCACCACACACTACAGTCCTGCCCTCTCTCGCCTTTCTCTCACTTTTCCATTTTGATTTTGCAGTTTCGTGAGAAGGAACTGGTTTACATCACACATGTCTAGCAAGCCAGGACAACAGTATCAATGGATCTCTCAACAACATAAAATGAACAAACCTACACAAAAATAGAGACAAATGGAAAATTATGTTCCTTGTTTTCAACATGTCTTTTAAGAGTGATATATGTATACACACAGACACACACACATATATTTCTTTTTTTACTATATCCTAAGTTTAGATTTCTTTTTCTTCACTTCAGCAATGAAGTCCATGGAACATACCTTCACCAATGGGTTAATAACACCAACATTAGGGCTTGCATTAAACATTTTGTTGTAGTTAGTCTCCCTGTTAACTAGCTCCAGCTGATAGAACTTTTTGTCTTCCTAAAAAGAAGAACAAATAGAAACTTCTTTTTATGCATTTTCAATGCTAGTGGCCAAATCTGCCTATAAATGATCTCAAATAAATTTACGTTTACATTTTAAAAGAAACTGGTAATTCTAAAACTTGCATTTTATACTTAATATTTTATATATTGTTATATGCAATAATCTAAATAATTTCTATTTACGCAGTTCTGTTGCAGTTCTATGCTCCTGAAAGTGAGCATAGCCTAATGAATTATGCACTGGGAAAGACTCAGTATAGTTGACTTCTGATCTGTAATTAATTCTGATTTCCTCATTCCTTCTTGCTTTTGAATCAGGATCTGATCAGATTCATATGATTGTTGTGTTGTGCTCTGAATCTGAGAAGGAGTAATGTGTTAAAGAATATGAATAACATGCTAGCAGGATTGGTTCTTTAAATACATTTCAAACACTTTGAATTAGATTAACTTTTGTATATGTTGAGATATTAAATCAAGAAAGGATAAAAGTCTTACAATCAATTTCTTTATGAGTTGGTCCCGCTCTGCAATTAGGTCTTTCAGTTCTGAGATAAGCTGCAAGTCTTCTGGTCTTGATTCTCTGTTTTTATATTTTTCTTCCATTTCTTCTAAACTTTATAGGAAAGAAGAATACCCCCTTTAGCCTGATCCAGTGTTAAATGATGACTGAATAGTCACATCTTTGATCAGTACAAAATTGTTCAGGGAGTAAAAACAGAAGATGTATTTCTTATCACCTTGAAGTAAATCAATTTCTATGTTATCGTGCAGCTTTAGCTAGTTATTAAAAAAAAAAAACCAAATTCAACACTAACCACAACCTTTGCTCAAGTAACTGCGCAAAAGTCTAAAAACTTAACATCCTTCTTGTGCATGAAGTGTTAGGGGTTTGCAAAAAAGGCCTCTTTGAAGTCAGACTGAAAATAAGGCGTTCAATACCATCATACAGACAGAATTACAGGAGACATAGCGAAGATGGATTCTTAGGTAAAATATAGGGCCTACATTATATTATATTTAATACCGACAAAAATCTTCAAAGCTGGCCATTTGCTTTCTTGATGAAGAAAACTAACTATATATATTTTGTAATAGATGACTATTCTTAATGCATGCTTGTGACACTGGCGAAATTGGACAGACAGCCAAGGCTGGCACCATCTTCCTCAGTTCATGTGGAACACACTGGAACAAAGATATCCAAGAACAGTGAACACTAATAGGTAAATAATTCCTCTCCACAAAAGCAACTTAGTACACTAGAGATGGAATAAAGGAACGAGCAAAAGAAAAGCAGTAACACTTGGATATTGGGATATCTGGATTAAGAGAAATGTAACAATTGATAACATTTGAAGAAATAGGGGGAAATTTTAAATGTCTGGTGGAAAAGCATTAAAGGAGAGAAGTGAAATAAGCCAACTGAGAGAGGAATTGTACAAGCAACTGCATAAAGATCCTTATTTCTTCTGAAAGAACAACTTTTGAGAACAGGACAATTTAAAATGATTGCATCTCCTTAAAATATAAATATAATGCTCATGATGCTGAACACTGTTCAAAAGAAAACATATTCAGCCCTCATGTGGATGAGTGAACCAAGTTTCAGAATAGATTCAGAAAATTTAACAAATGTAATGAAAAAAGAAATTAAAAAAAAAAAAGTCCCAAGCCCTCAAAAAACCCCATGAATTTAAGGTGTCCAAGTCAGCTCAACTTAATTCCACCAGACACTCGGAAGTAGATGAATTTTCTCACTTCAGGTAAGTATTTTCCCTTCAGAAGCAGCTACGTGATTTTTACTGAATTGCAGCTGAAAAAACAGTTCATATTATATTATATTTATAATCTTCAAGTAACGTGTATGTAACCTGAGTAGGTTATATAATGTATTTACATAAAACATGAATGTGAACAACACGGCTTTATTTGCAGAAAAGGCGTTTGACTCAGCAGAACAGAAATATGCTCAGCTGTGTTTACTTTTGTGTATACATTTTCTGCTGGGTTAAGCTATTGCATACAGATCCCAGGAGTATAGTACATGGTTACACACAGCTGTCATTTTATTTTCAGATATTTCAGGGAACTGTGGTTTTTTAATGTTTCAAAGAGATAATATGTAATTTAAAGACTCTGGTTGTAGAGCCTAATTAATGATACCCACTTTCTTTACTCCTGCAAGATAGATTCTCCATTTCATAAATGTTCACAATGCTGTGCTTTAGGTAAGGCTGAACCTGGGGAAACAGTTACTTAAGAAATAGCTGCATAAAACTACTTTGTGGAGGTTTTTTAACATAGTTTCCTCTTTTGGCAGCACCTTGCTTTAGTTTAAGTAGAGAGAGAGAACACAGTGAAAGGCAGGGCATAACACTTGCCCTCTTTAGGCCAGTGGCTGCTTCCTCACAGCCTTAAGTTGAGCAAGAATCAGGAGTCGGGAAAAATAACTAAATTCGGAAAAATTCAGGACACTGAAAACCCAACAACTTCATGGGAGAGAAGGTTAGGGTAAACAGTTCCGAAACCTAGTTCTGGTGGCTGCCTGCAGGCACATTTCTTGTACAAGATAAATGCAGCAGTCAGGAGGTAAGCCTAATTTACTGAATGGCAAGTTACATCATTTATCAGGGCACAAGAGTGTGCATCTGGATGATTACAAGGGAGTAAGAACTAGAATTTTATACCATCTTATCTGAAGACAGCTTCTGAGTGCTCATTATCAAGAAAGAATTAGATCCATTTGGACTTTATTGTCCATTTTAAATTGATATTTAATTGTAGAAGTTTTCTATTATATACTTAGGACCAATTATTTTCTCTGCCATAAATCTTTTGTACTGCAAATAGAAATCCTCCAGTGACAACTTTGTGTCAGGAAGCCCTCAATGTGCTATGGAGCCTCAGCCAGAAACCCTGACCAAAAACGGTACATCACAGACAAGAGGTAAGGGTGTGGAAGACAGGAAAACATTGGCTAGATGACACACTACTACATCATTTCTGCCCAGAGGTGGTTTAACACCAGGTGACATTTTCGCTCGGAGACACTCTTAAGCATTCTGTTATAATTATGCTCACATAATCCATTTCAAACACTAATTTTCCTTATGTTAGCAAACCTGAAAATGTTTGCATCACTCATGTGCTATAATCAGACTTCTTACTAGCAAATACTGTTCATAAACTCGTTGAAGAAACTCTTGTGTTCTCAAGAGAGATGTATTAAAGTTTGAGAAAATGCATTTGAAATAACATTTTCTCTGATTTCCTAAGAACTGCAGATTTAACATCTCTCCTACTCAAAACTTTTTGGTCTCAAATCCCTAACAGTGTTATCTTACTGAATTCTCCTAAGGAACGCAAGATCAGGCCCCATACTTGACTGAGGTTTTTGCAATATCTGCATCTCTGCAATATCTTCAGAAACTTATGGACACCAGAATGATCTATTCACTCAAATGCAGCTACAGACAATTTTTTTTAATGCAGCAAAACTTACGAAATTTGTAAAGCTGAATTAATTTCCTTGAGCAGCTCTTGGGTCTTATTAAAATCTGCCAGCATGCTTTGTTTCTCTCTGATGTGATCTGCTGTCAAGACATCCAGCTCTTTCTCATGTTTCTTGCTTAAATCTTGCTCATGCATCCTGTTTAATTTATTTTTTGTTAAAAAGAGAGTTATTCTAAAATCAGACTTGTTTGCTCATCATGGTTTTCTGCCATGCTTCTAATGGCTTTTACACAGTCTCAAACAACACAGAAGGAATTACTGATTCATCAAACTCCATTACTTAGCGTCCTCCAACCTTCTAGCTTTTTTCATGGAAAATGCATCTCCTTTAATGCTTTTTTAAATAAACAAACACAATGAATTAAAAAAACAAAACAAAACAAAGCCAAAAACCAAAACCCAACACTGTTACTAAAATATGCCAAAACATATCCCTGAAGTGCAACTTCACTGTATGGTAATATTCACTAATATTACTAGTAACGGACATAGCTTTGTCTAAAGACGACTAAATGATCTATAACATCACTTGATTAAGAGGACAAATTAAAAGCTGAAGATGGTAAAATTTCTTAAGTAAAACAATACATGAAATAATGCACATTTTTGTTTAGAGTGGGAAAATTCACACCTGATCTGTTGGTTGGATTCGCTGCGTATTCTAAGAACTTCTTTCCCTTTAAACTCTAATTCCTTGGTCAATGCACTTATATTTTCATGAAGATGCAGAATCTCTTTGTCCAGTTCAGCTATATGATGGTCTCGGTGTCTCAGTTCATCTTGTAGATCTGATATTCGGCATAAAAATTCTTTCTCCTATGATGTAAGTAGCAGCAGCAGAAAGTATTTTAAACAGACTTGTCTCAGAAGCACAGTACTTGCTTTTGGGAGGTAACAGCTGAGCAAAACTTTCCACTCAATAGACCATTTTTTTTTTTCAGTTTTTCATGCTGACAGAAATTATAATTAAAACCGAGGGCCTTTATTGTGTACAAGTACAAATAAAGAAGAAATCATAGTTTTGTAGCAAGCAATTTCCATTCGTGAGAAGATTTAAAAGCTATCATTGCCTGTTAAAAGTTTGTGTAGCTCATCACATTTTCCTTTTGCTGACTCATACAACAAAAAAACAGATACCACCAAGAACCAGGAGTTGGGCATCCAGCACTTTCTACCTCTTCAACACACAGTATAGAGAAACTGGTTTTCCCTTTACAGGCCCCTACAATGGGACAAAATAGCTCAAGATGCATGGCCTGCATGAACAAGTGCTTCAGAAGGCTCCTATTTTAGGTATATATAAGAGTCACAAATATCTCACAGCAGAGTATGTGGTAAATAGTTCATATAATATTTCTATTGTGTCCAATAAATCAATAAAAGTAATTCATTTTGAATAAGAAGTTCCAATTCCAAACATTTGGAAAACTCATCTGGAACCCATCCCAGTAGTTTTAATAATGATTCTCCTCAGTTTAGAAAAAGTCTGTAATAAAATCAACATCTTTTCAGAGTTTTCCATTTCCATCTATTCCACTTCTTACAGTTTCTCAATAATTGATGACCATATAGTTTGCACAGACGGAAATCAGCAGATATTTCGAAGTAGTTTTATGTGTAATTGTGTTTTGTGCTTTCATGCATCCAGGAAATCTAAATATATCCTAAGGTACAATTTTTGTAGGACATCTTTAAGAATAGACCTTTAAAAATAACTCTACCTCCCTATAGAAAGACTATATTAAAGTTATAAGTGGTGGAAAATTTATACCCACATATTTAAATATTTTTCAAAGTAGCAAATATAATCATCCTGATCAGAACTCACTGTATCTAGTACAGCTCTGACCCTGTGAACTGATGAGCATTCCACACAGGAAAACACAATTAATTACTTTGCCCTCAGTACAACTAAAACTCATGCTTAGCAGGTCATTGTACAGAGGCCAAAAGTACACGGTATTTGTGGCTGGATCAAACAGTCTTGTAACTTAAACTTCCTTTAGGTTTGTCACTCTAGGCTTAAGCAACACACAACTGAAACTATCTGTATCCTCCCAAATCCTGAATGTTTTAATTCCCTGCTGAGCGCACCACATTTCTGCCTCTAGTGCTCACACTTTTAAACAAGGGAAAAGAAACAGAAGGGCTCATCGTTGACTGTTTGTGTAAAGGCCATATCCAACTAAACTTGTCTCCTCTGTTTATATACTTATAAAACTATTCCACTTCTTGGTGCTGGGCTATCAGTAAATTAATCCTAAAAAACCTATTGTATAGGCAAATAAAGAAGTAATTTTCTGGTCCTCTTATTTCCAAGAATCCTTTCAATAGAGATCGAGCTTTGAATTTTTAGTTACTACTGGAAAAACTGATTGCATATGAAGTGAAAAATGAAAGATAAAAGAGAATGAATCAATTTGCTCCTGAAAGCAAAGGAAGTCCATGCTGGCTTTGGGATTTGGGGGCTTGTTTTGCATTTTGGGTGTGTTTTTATAAGAAACAGTTGCAAGGTGTTAGATCACCTTTGCTTTATTTAGATGTTAATTTATCTTTTCCGATTTGCCTCCTGAAAAAGAAAAAAAAACCCAAACCCAAAAAAAACCTTGGGTACCTCCTAAATTTGAAGAATCGTTTGGTTTTAAGTAACCACTTCTCAGCCATATTACTGAGGCTTCAGAGAGAAACAGCTTTTTCCTTTTTAAGTCCTGAGGGCAGCCGAGGACAAGTAGAACTTTGAGAGAATCGGCACTTTACACAAGTTAGTGTGCTCCCAGGTGGCCAAACAATTCTGAGAGGAAGCTGCCTCGATATGGGAGCCATTACTAGGCTTGAATGAAGTTTGTTGAAGGAAGAAAAAGCTAAGCAAGGAAGTTTAGGTGAACAAGTAGGGATGCATTAGCTGCTGGTGCTGGCTGACCTTGAAGGACTATATGTTTGTTCTTTGTTCACACGTGTTCCTGCCTCCAGCTAAGAGAAAGTGAATACTGATTATGCAGTTTTACAATCAGTTGCAACCGATGTCTCCTACCTGTCGCCTGCCGAGTTCTATGCTTCTTTCAAGCTCCATTTTGGCAGCTACCAGTTCTTGCTGATGGTTGTGCCTTAGCTGGTCAATTGCTGCTGCATGTTGATGATTTAGCTCTGAGCGCAAGGAAGCTAGTTACCATGAACAGAAAGAACAGGTGATTTGCAAATGTTTACATTAATCAACAATAACAGTTCAGCCACTGACCAAACACGCACTGTTTATATCAGCCAAGCAACTGTCCTATCATTCTGTTCCTGCTGCTTTCTGAAACATTCTCCATCATGAGCTTTGGTTGCTTAGTCCTTCCAAAAAAACCCTCAAAAACTTAAGGGTAACATTTTTCAGAAGTGAACAATATGGGCTTACCTGTTAAAGCATATACTGATTTTAAGAGGAACGATTAGGTCAACACTGAATGACTCAGACATACACTACAGTGTTACAATACACACACATGTACGTACATACATGTGCATGTATTTTTGTATGAGTAGAAATAATGGTTTTGTACCCGCTTGCTATTTTGAAATATATAGTATACCTAACATAGCTTTTCCTTCATCCTCCAGCTCAAATCGTAGAGTCTGAAGTTCCTGTTCCATCTCCAATTTGAAACCTTCCATGGCTTGCTTATGTGTTTCTTTCAGTGCCTGAAGTTCTTCTGAGTGCTTCTGTTGCAAACGTTCTTCTAATTCCTACGAAATCAAAGTTGAAAAGTTTATTATGTAACACTTTGGGGAATTTATAAAATATTATTAAACAATTAAGAACTAGCAACAAAAAGCAGGCATCGGCATACTCTAGAAATTGTTTTAAAATGCACAAATATTGCTCATATTTTCTTCTCTCACGAAGTTATCCTACTACTATGTTTTTTCTTTTTAGTGGCTGATGGTTATCAAGATTACCTGTGCACAAACCCCTATTCTGCTCTCGGTTGGAAAAGAGAAAAAACCCCAACAATCTATTGATACATTTACAACAGCAAGCAATGTGATAGGGTTTAGTGTGCACACAATATGTATTCGGGCACTCCTGCTCCCCACTAACACTCATGTTTACTCCCTGTCGAAGTGTATGAAGCACAATGTTCCTGGTTCACATCGTCCGGTTTCACTCTGAACAAAAGTAATCCGCCTTACACGCTCTAATATCAGTCTGTGATGTAAACCAAAGTACATTAAGTGGGGACAATGGGAAAAATGATTGCAAAGGTACACTCTAGATCTGAACTTAAAAAAAAATAAGCTTAAGATACACACCATATCAAGTACTATATATTGCCAAAATTTCAGTTCTAAAGCTGGTTTAGTCAAGGTTTTAAAAAAATACCTTGCGTGTAACATTGTTCTGGACATGAACATTATTCTGCAAGTTGCAGAACATCGTTCACACAATTTTTAACATAATCAAAATATAAAATACATTATAAAAGGAGTCAATTGACAGGAAATACCAGAAAACACATATGAAATTAGGTAACGATAATGGAAAATACAGAGAAACCTATTGCAAATCACACCTAGAATATATTGTTATAGATAACGATGTCAAATTACTGTAAAGAAACAAACATGTTTATAATTTTACACATATATGCACCTATATATATGCATATACTGTTAGAGTTTAAAGCAAGACATGAAACAATGTCAGTATTAGGGATGCTTTTCAGTACGTCTTTATCAGTTTTAGCTGGATAAAAATGTAACTGTCAGACATCAGCTGAAAGGAAACTTAGTAGTTATGCAGATACTTTACACAAACTGCTAAAAAAGCAATTTGTTCAGATGAACATGCCTTTTGTTCTTGCTCTTTTGTTTCTTCCATGTTTTGAAAGGCAAGGATATGGGCTTCCTGAAGTGACTTATGCCTTTGCTGATGCTCCTCTTCTAATTCCTGGATCTCCTGAGTCAGCCTCTGTCGCTCTTGACTGAACTGGGCTTGTAGCTGTTGCAAAGAGCTCTGTGACTGGGAAAGCTGCATCTCCAGGTTCTGCTTCAGTAAGGAGATCTAACCCACAACAGAACAGCAAATATCCATTAGTCATTCATGCGAACATCAAGTCTGAAAAAAAACCCCAAAACCCATTCAAAAGAAGAAAACACTTGAAATTTTAAAGCCAGAACATTAACTAAAAGACACACAAGCAATGCCATCCATCTACTGAACTTGTGGTTAATATTATATCTCAGAGATATAATAATAAGATTTAAATAGTTTTGTAAGGGTTATTGTACCTGACAGTTCACACTATAGCACTACCTATAACACAACTTTTCATGGCTGAATAATCAAAATTTATTTCTAGGTTTTGTATAAAGTTCAATAAAAATGACACTATCAAGGCCTGAAATCAAACACTTGATTGTTAAAACAAACTATTTTCAGGGGAACATCACATAAGTTCTGTAAGGAAAATCCTGCAGTTGACAGGGAAGGGCAGCCCGTGACATCTAGATTGATGGATTTTTGTATCTTTTGATATGATATGGTCCTATCTTACTGGTAATTCTTTTATTTAAAAAGAAATGGTAGCATACCACTCTACATCACAAATAAAATGTTACACTTGATGGATTTCCACATACACACATTTTTTGTTAGCTCAGTAATACTATGAGTGATTTTTCCACTGGTTTTCAAGGTCTAAGATCTAAGTAATCTGAGCCACAAATACTTATTTTCTTAGAAATACATGATTTTACAAATTATGCTTTTCACCCAACAAGCACTTCAATACATTAGAATGCTCTGTATTCTAAAAGTCACATTTTCTTTTTATAATACTTTGTTCTTCCCACTAGATAGCATCTTTTCAGACTGAAAATACTAAACCAGTATTCCCTTCTGACCCAAACACGAGAGATACACCCTCCAATTTTGGAAACAAGATTTAACAAAAAAAAAATTTTGCTACAGTGACTAAAAAGAAGGACAAACAAAATTGCCACGTAATGAAGAATTTGAGTCAGTAAGGATACTTTTTTCAAGCCTTAGAGTACTACATAAAATTGAATTATAAATGACAGTCTGATAGTGTCATTTGATTCAACATATCTTAAAATTAATTATTACAAGTTAATAATGACATTGCACATCAATTTACTGATTTACAGAACACTAAAACCCACCACTTACTGAAAAATTAATAGCAGCATACCAAGGACAACTTGCAGCATGAACATTGCTGTTGAACATATGGGTTCTTTTTCAGAAGGGCACAGCTTAAGCAGATTTGAAAGAAAAAAAGCTACACAAAAGAAAATTAGCACTAAAACAAAACAAGCAAATTAATTTGAATGAAATGAGCATAGCTCATTGCATTTCAAATTCACCAGGTCTTTGTGTCTGCCTTCTAAGTGTACTGTATCAACAGTATTTTACCTCAGGTACCTTTGAAACAGGTAAGTTACAATTGAACAAGTATAGTGAAGGCCTATACTACCTTCTGTAATTTGAACTCTTCATGTAAAATCCTTTACTAAGTACATTAAATATAGCTATCACACACAAATTGTACAGTGTTAGAACAAAGGTTTGTCTGATCTCTGGTTCTGTCTCCAGAAATGGCCAACTTGAGCTACCCAGGGAAAACAAAACCAAGGCATAAATGTAGGGATCTTGACTCAAGTTACTGAGCATCCAGAAATCCTTCTTACATCAGAAGAGGTATTTTGGGGTAAATTCATGGAAGCATTAATTAAATACAACCATTATCTGAATCCATAAAAGCTTTTAGTATCCAGCGTCCTGTGGCAAGTTCCATACGGAAAGAAGTGAAAGGAAGTTCCCTTTTCACTTACTCTATCCTGCTCGTCTTTCTGTGGACCTCCATAATTTCCTTCCTTACACCCTATTCCACACTAAACAGTTTTGTCTTAAGGACTGATTCACTGTATGAAAGCTATTCCTCTCTATCATCACATTTCTTCCACTTTTGCCCCTCTTCTACTAATTCTTTTTAAGAATAGGAGACCAAAATAGCATAAGGTATTTAAAATGAGAGTAAACTCTGCATTTATATAGTGGTTTATATGGTTTTACGTGTTCTCTGTTTCTCTCCTATAGTCCTAATGTCTCATTTGCTTTTGTGACTCCGAGCACTGAGATGATGTTTTCATGGCATTATATATCATAGTCCCCAAACCTGCTCTATAGTAGTAACAGGTCATGGTAAGATCCATCATTTTACACAAGAAGTTAGAATTTGTGGTTTTTTTTCCTTCTGTATCACTTTGGATTCGTATACACTGAATTCCGTCTGCCATTTTACTGCCCAGTCCCTTGGCTTTGTACAGCTATTCTGTAATTCTTCAGACAGAAGAATTAACTCTCCTTTCCACCCTAAATAACTTTTCATAAGCTGCAAACTTTCCTGCCTGTTCATAAACAGCCTGCAAAAGAAAATATGCTGAACATCAGTATAACTCCACTGATAATCTACCTGCGCAGTGGTAACCCTGTGTTTAATACCTATTTTTTGATTAGTTACTTATACAAAAACTTCCCTCTCGTATTCTGGAGTTCTTGTTTTCTCAGAAGCCCCAGAACTTCTCAGTACAATTCCAGGGGAAGTCCTGTTCAGTCCTGCAGAATCTCGGTAATTTAAACATCATACTCTAAAAAAGCCTTTCAATAATAAAATTCAAATGGAGTCGACCATGGTATCTTAGCCAACTTTCCATTAAGACGACATGGAAAATTGTATTTTTGGCTTGAAGTTATACCTGTTTCTTGCTTAAGGTCCTGCTCCAAATTCTGATCGTTCTCAGTGTAACATTTATAAACATTTTTAACACGGGCCAAGGGCAAAACAATTTTAATTTCTCTTGGAAATGCAGAAAACATTTTAACTGAGATGACCAAGATAAGTCTAACATCTGGCCAGGAAGCCATCTTAGAAGAGATCATGAATACTTTTCCCAAGAGCAGTTCACACTTCCACCAGATTAAAGTGACTGCAGAACCACAGCCTGAAGTGAGTCAGTGTCTGGAGATACCTATTTGCATCAGTAGACTGTATAGAAAATAAAGGACAATGAGGATTAAATGATTCTAACAAGCAAGTCAGATTAGTCTACCCTTCTCATAATATGGTGGGGGTTTTTTGGTTGAAAGTACATAAAGTGTTAAAAATCTGAGTTATTTTTAGAAGAGTACATAATTTTCAACATTATTCTGATTATGCAGTACATAAACTGATATTCTTAAGGGCACATTTTCAAAAACATTAGTGCCTACCTTTGTATGTCTTTGGATCACCCCTGTTACATAGTCCTGGACTGAAGACTCAAAAGAAAACAGCTCTAAACACTATTCTCTGAAATTTCAATGCTTTTATCCAAGTTTTTCAGCACACTAAAAACATTTGTAAGAATTTTAAAAATAATAAAAAAAAATATAGAAAGAAAGAACATTTTGGCTACAATTACGACTTGCACAGCAAAACTGCAAATTATAACACAGCATCAACCTCATGCTTTCAGGAAAGCTCTGCAATACACATTTGCACTGCCCACAAGCTTGCTTGCTTAAACAATGACATAAAAATGCTGCTTATATTATGACCACGTACATAGTGTTTGATGTCCAGGGATATAAACACATTTACACAGATGAATGGATGCGGTACACAAGCTTTTGATAACTAGTAGCAAACGTTCTCCTTTCAAGTATTACCATGTATTCTGTTTCATAGGCTAAAGCTTTAAAGCAGTACTATAGGATATGCAGGTTTATTAGTGCAAACATGCCCTGTTCACAGGCTGTAAGTGCAAATCACTTACATTGCTGATAGATTTATGCAAAGCTTCACCGAGACAGTGCCGCTATGAAGAAAAGATCACAGGAATAAAGGGAAACATTCAGAAATCAACTAAGTAAAAGAAAAAAGGATAAGGAAGGGAGAGTAAAACATAGAACATTAATTATAATTTCATCAGGGAAAAATAAGTTGAAAACTATCTGGAAAAAATACAAATATGTTGCTTTGATTTAGTATATATACTATAGAACACAGAACAGAATGATGTGCTTTCCTGTGTTATGTTTTGAAAATATCCAGGATAGCATTCTCTCTTCAACATCATGTTACTCTTTACTCATTTATATCATGCAGTTGAATGTTTTTGAAATTACCCAACCGTTTCCTCTTCTTTATGACAAATAATTTTGGGATGAAATCATTAAGTACACCTATTTGCATTACTATTAGAAAAGATGCTGTGTAAGGACTCTATCAGCCAGTTGTGTCTCTGAAATATCACAAGCATATTAAAAATATATTAAAGATCAAATTTCACTGCTAAAGGGCAGAAAACAAGTTTAGTCTGTAGTGAAGATAGATTTATATTAAAATACTTCACTTATTTTTCTTAAAATTCAGAATGAAACGGGTACATAAAAGACTCTTCCTGAAGGTCTCCAGCAAAAACTTCATGTACCACTTATACTAGTGTTGACTAGTAATGAAAAGCAAAAAATAAAAATGTATTTCCAAGTAAATGTTCCATATGAAATATTACTGATCATACAAATCATACATGCACAAAATAGAGTCATCAGAAATGAAGTAAGAGCAATTTCAAATCCAGCATGGTCAATTTCCCCTTTAGGCACAGGTCAGTCAAGAAGATGGCCTTCTCCAGGAGACAGCAGGTATTTTGGCACCAGCTTGGAAGCCTATAGTTAGGAACTTTCAGATAATACTTTGTCAAAATACAAACAGAAGAAATTATTTGTTCTCCTGAATCTACAAGAAGGCACGACACAAAAATACATTATTGTGGAATATCCAAAGGTATTACAAGTAAGAGTTTTCTATGCAAGGACGTAACACTAGGAGGCATCCTACTCCACCGGACAAGAAAAAGACTAGGATCTAACAGCTCTGATTTCAACACCGGATTTCAACATCCCCAATCTGAACAAATCCACCTGTTTTTTTTCTGTGCTTCCCTTCCCATCTGTCTGGCTTGTTTAGCGGGGGGAGCTGGTAAAAGCAGAAATGATCTCTTGCTAAATAAACGTTCAATTTCAAGAACTTGTGGGACTTAATGTTGACGGACT
This sequence comes from Nestor notabilis, assembly GCF_000696875.1. Lineage (NCBI taxonomy): Eukaryota > Metazoa > Chordata > Aves > Psittaciformes > Psittacidae > Nestor > Nestor notabilis. The sequence continues at coordinate 45,578 of NW_009932422.1, read as the reverse complement.
AAGGAGGGCTAATCATTTTAATACATGTGATTTCACCGAGCTTAAAAGTTTTTCAGAGATATGGAAAACAGGTGAAATCAAAATGAACTTTTGATGAAGGTTCTGCACTAAAACTCTCCAGTTCAGTTCAGTATTCATTTTGTCACTGATTTCTTAGGCTACTTCACTCAAAGCAATCCATATTTCCTGATTGTGAGATGAGAACAGTAATTACCTTGTGCAAAAAAATTAACTATTAAATGCTCAGATCTTACTGGGAAAAAAAAAAAAGGTTATTTTTCAATAAAGTTGGACATTCCTATGTGTTCTAAAACCACACACAGAAATGTTGAACATAAATGTTGCTTTATCTGTTGTATCAAAGCAGATCTAGATTGCTATGCAGCCTTTGCCTCATTTTAAGAATGATCTCCAGCAAAGATTGCTAACCACTCTGAAGAAGAAAACCTATGTGCAACCATCATGTTAGTACAAGAAACTAGTTTCTGAGATGCTGACTGAAGAAGCTGGAGGACCTTTGGCATAAGTCCATTTTACCCAGCTAACAACAGCAAGCTCCCCAAAACTCTCCCTCAAGATACATCTTTGTTTTGAAGAGAAGGACTGATTTGTCAGCAGATGTACTGTCTGGCTGCACAGAGCTTACGTGACAGATGACCCTGCAGAGATTTGGGAAGCAGCTGTTTCCCACTACAGTGTTTTGTACTTGGCTTGAGGCTTGTGACATGCTAGGAATGGAAGAGCTGCATCAAAGTTTGCCCTCTCTGAGTGGTAAGGAAAAGCAGCATTTAGAACCCCTTCCCTTTCTCTCAAAACTCAGCAGTTTTCTACCGAGGAAAATGAAGTATATATTGGATGCTCTCAAATCTGCAGCTATCTCTGGAATCTAATTGGTCCTGACTTCCTCCTGGTTTTGTAGCAACCCTGAGTAAAGGTGCTGTGTCCAGGCTATCACAGGGTGGGGTGCTTACCCTGTTGCTTTAAAAAGATGTAGTTCTTTTCCAGTTGTAGGTGCCTATCAAACTGCTAGGCAAAATGCCTATGTATTCTGACATTTTACCTATTTGGGTTTTGGATTATGTGCTTTTTAATCTGTCAAACTTCAGGTTCAATGGTTGGGGGAGGAGACGATCATGTGAATCTCCCAATATTTTTTAAAGTTTTTGGAATGTTACTAAAGCTCCATTTAATTTTACTTATTTGTCATAACACTATCAGGACTTCAGAGATTATATGTCTTGGCTAATCCTTCCTGGAGCACAGGGGCATCTGTCAGGAAGTGTCCTTAATCTAGAATTTTATTGATCTGCTGAATCTCAAATAAATTTTGCCCCACCTAATGAAGTTGTCTCTTGCTCCTTCCATGGTCCACTGTTACCATTTTTTCTGAACCTATGGCAAAGCTACTTGAGCAACTATCTGCCAGAGCGAAGAGACTATGGGTAATGTTTTAAAGCTAGATTCTTGCCAGAATTTTTACCTTACATTTAAGGGGAAAACATACACTGATACAGGAATAGAATTTTATTTGGGCAATGGTGTCACTGTTGGATTTGGCTTAGGTTTCTATTTATCAGTTTTAGAAGTATAAACTTAACCCCAAATATCAAATTAAACTCTTTTCTGACTCACGCATCATTAATTATATACTGTGCCAAGAATTTAATATTCTTTTCCACCCACTGACAAGTAGAATTTAAAAGTCTTTCAGCCTTATCCAGATTTACTAACTCAAACACTGCCAAACAAAACCTGGTAATATTAAATTCCAATTAGAAGTTTATGATCAGAGAGACAAGTTTTTTTGGATATGAAGATACTGTAATTTCAAACATCACCCTAGATGTATTTTTAAATTTAATTAAACACAACATTATGAGAGAAAAAAATTAAATGAAGAAACTAAAAGAGAAATGGAAAAGAACAGAGCTAACATTTGTTAGTATTCCTAATGTATACCAATGGAAATACCTAGAAAACTATTTGTTCTGTTGCTTTTGTTTGTCTGAATTGCTGAATAGCTCCTAATTGTAAATGGTCTTTAATGAATTTCCTCCATTACATTCAGAATATTTTAAACAAAGAGTAACATAATGAACAGAGCGCAGTACGGGCTGAATGGGCTTACCATAACTAAAAGCTCAGAAAAAGAGATAGTACAGCTGAATGTGAGGCATTTGTATTCATGCTCAAGCTTCAGACAAAACTATAATGACCAGTGTAGACAGAACAAATCTTCACGATCACGTCTCTGCATAGACAAGGGAACCCAGAACAAGGGGGATTCTTTATTAAGAACTATGGACACTCATGAAACAGGGTGAAGCACCCTCAGTAGTCGGCCCTCTGAGGGCTGCAGTGACTCTGGACTACATGATTATTCACATGCCTGTGTATAATAGTTTTTGACTTCCTTAAAGCATAGGTTTCCCCATTAGAATACAGGAGTACTGATTCTTCTAAATCAGTGGTGAGCGGCAGGACAAGTGTGAACACCAGATCTAGGCAGAAACTCCCAAAGCTCCCCAGTTCTCTGTGAGGCCCACAGCAGCTGCAGCACAGTCCCATCAAGACCACTGGTTTGAGAGCTGTAGTCACTTCTGAAAGTTTCCAAGAGCTGCACAAATCGGTGCTCCTCTGGAAAAACAACAAGTATCTACAGATGAAAGAAGAGGCATAAAACCTTACCCTCAGCTGTATTCCAAGTCTCCTCTGTTCTTTGCTCCCTCTTTGGCACGATTTTTCTTTCCATTCTTTTGCATTTCAGCATTCTAGATTTCAAAGTGCTTTTTAAATCTTGCCCAAAATCCCTTACCATCCACTAGATGTCACAGTAGCCTTACCAGTATTGTTGAATACAAGAATAATGAAAGAGAACTGGGAGGGGGGGTGTTACTTGAAATTTACCTCCTCTCTCTTTCTGACAGACAAGCCTTTAGACAGTGTGTTCAGGACAATATAAAGTGACAGGAGGCAGAGTAAAATGATTCTGTGCTGAAAGTTAATCTCCTTTCAGGAAACTGATCTAGGGTATGTGCAAGTTATTTCTTGTAGAAATTTTGAGCATCCATTTGACAGCAAATCTTCTAAAGCGAGGATTATGCAGGCTGTGGAACAGGCCAGTAATCCTTGTGCTAGAGAAGGAAAGTAGTATTTCCCAGTTCTGCTAATGTGGATGCACGTCAGCTCTGCCATAAGCACCTCCACAGAGGCACAGATGGAGCCAAAATAACTGAAACCAGAAATAGGTAGGAAGAATACAGGCCTTAAACTGTACGTTTCAGTGTCCAGAACAGAAGGTTGCGCAACACAGAGAAACACAAGAGAGAACATGCTTATGCTTTAAAAAAGAAGATTCCTGTTATATTGTCCGTGGCTGAAGCCTTCTCAGTAGTAAAACATTTTTAAGAAAAGCGTTAAAAGCTCATTATGCAGCTAAGAGAAATGGAGAAGAGCTAGCTCATCTGAATTCATATTTCATGAAAAAACTCTCACATGGATTGATGTAGAAGTACTTACTACAATTTACAGGAAAAAAAGGAAAAGCACTTTCTTTTTATGTCTTCTAGAATAATTTCTCATATCAGAGATAAGAAGTACACACTCGGTCTCTAGATACTGATCTAGTTAACCTACCAACCACATTTAACTGTAGATGGTAAGTGATGCTTTGCAACTAGTAAGAATGTGTTTAAGCATTGAATCAGCTGAACAGCATTTTCTCTCAAGAGAATTATTTTACTCATAATAAAGCTATACTGTTAGAATAACAATAATCCTACATGCATAATATAAGGGACCACTTAGCATTACTGGTATAAAAGCAAAAATATTTCCTTGCTTTATGCAAAGACTAGATCTCACCTATCAAATGTGCAACAAATAGTAGAGTGCAGAAATTTGTAGATTAATACAAAAGAATTAAAAAAACAAGACAGTTTTTAGTACACTTTACAGGCACAATTTTTTTGATTGAACATTTTTTAATTTTATTTTTTAAAAGTTGTTGCCACAAAATTCAACAAGGACAAATGTGAAGTCCTTTACATGCAATGTACTAAACCCCAGCACTAGTTCATACTGGGTTACAGATTTGCTTTGCATAACCTAGTTAATGGTAGGCTAAACATGAATCTGCAGTGTGGTCTGACAGTATACTAGGCTATAGCAACAACCAGTAGTTTGAGGGAAGGGATCGGTTCCTTTGACTTGGCACTTGTTGCACACCACCTGAAGGAGAGCACATTCTGTCTCCTCCTCCAGTTCATTCAGCTTTGGTTGCCCCAGTACAAGACAAATATTGATAAGCTTGAACTTGTTCAGTGGAGAGCTACTACCAAGATTGCTGAGGCTGGAACATAATACCCTTCTGATGGAACCAGGTTTGTTTAGCCTAAAGAGGAGAAGGTTTTGTGGCACTTAATCGCTTTCCAGTAACTATGTGGTGGTTACAGAAAAAGTGACCAGCCTCATTACAGTGACGCACAATAGAATAATGAGAGACAATGACCATAAATGAAAACAGAGGAGGTTCTGTCTAAATATAAAGAAAAAACTCACTATGTGGGTAATTAAGCATTCAAAGAGATTATTCAGAGAGGCTGTGAAATCTTTATTCTTGGAGGTTATTCAAGACCTGATGGGACAAAGCCCTAAGCAACCTTGTTTAAATTCAGTGTTGTCTGATTTGAGCAGGAGGCTGCACTAGATGACCTCCTGAGCTCTTTTCCAAAATAAGTCATTGACTCTGTAATTCAGGTCAATGCAGCCCTCAGAGGCTACCATAAGTATCTGAAAAGTTTAAAACTACAGAAAGCTTAACATATCTGTTTGAAATTGTACTTTTGTGGAGAAAATTATATTTATAGGTACACTTAGAGTAAATGAAGCTTGAGTAAAAGGCAGTAACAGAAACGTAAAATCAAACGAGTCCAAGTCTTACTACATTCATGTTGTAAAAAGTAACAGACCAAGAACTTTAAAAGCCTCCAGCTTTTATGAGCCTAAGCCACAAGATTTTACAAGCTTAAATTCCCTTGTCAGCAAAATAAATTGTTGTGTTGCTATAAGAAGCTCTATAATCAAGTGCATGTTCTGTTATTAGACTTCTCAAATTAGACAGTAAATTAAAAGCCATCCCACAATAACTCCCTGAAATCGCAGTCATTTAAAGAGTTAGAAAATACGTTTTTTTACTTTAAAATGTATTTGCTCATTATCAACTACTCTTCCAAATTGTAGTCAATAAAACCAATTCTATAGCATTTACGGTTTGGAAAAAGTACAAAGCAAGTGTTTTCTGTGAATGATCTAACATAACTGTGTTTATAAATATGAGTTGCAATTAACAAACTCAGTATTCTTGAAAAATTAACCCAAAACAATGTTCAAAATCACCTAAGAGAAGACATAGCTGTAATAAACATGTAGAAAGTGAGGGACATTTTGACTTTTCAGTGACTTGTGCAGTGTTGCTATTGCAAAGATAAGGGATACCTCTAAGTCCAAACAATTAGAATTGGTAAATATTTACAATAGAATAGGTAAGTGGACAAAGAGTAAAATAAATAAATAAACGAATCTTACAAGTGAAGAGGTGGGACTGCCAACACCCTCCCACTCTCCCAAACAAAACCGTAAAGGGTTCTATTCACATTTAGTGTAAAGAAGGGGCATTCATATAATTTTAAGGCAACTTGCTGTATTTCTTTAAAATTTTGATAATTATTAGGTTTAAAAAGCATTATGCTAACAAATTAAATTTCAAAGAAAAATGTCACAACCAATTTCATGTTGTTAATTGGTAATAAACAACCGGTAACTAAACTGTAATGGCCTTCCAATTCTCAAAGAGACCACAGTTACCTGGTCTAGAAGATCTTCAACTTTTTTTTGCCATCCATCCCTTGCTGCTTTTTTTTCACGTTCTTTCAGCTGCAACAGCTGAGTCATGGCTGCCTTCTTATCCTCTTCATGCTGCAGCCTCAGCTCTTCACGAAGCTTATTACATTCCTGTCTAAAAGCAAAGGTGAAATAACTAAAATGCAGTGAAACTTGTGCAAGAAATGAGGAAGAATTAAGAACTCTGTAATAATGGAAGAAGTTTAGATAATAACAGAAGCCTTTCCTTTACATTTCATTTGCTATTAATTAAATTTGCATGCAATGCATACTTCCTTTCTTATTAAAGAATGAAAGGAAAAAAATTAATACTTGCCGAAGATTTTCTGTCCATTTTACTTCCAAGTCACGAGCCATTCTGTCAACTTTGAACTTTTCCTCTTCTCTCATGGTAGCAATCATTGCCTCATGCTGTTGTCTCTCCTGATCTAGTTCTCCCTGAAAACACAAACTTCACAATAGAGACTGATCAGCAGCAAAAAGGTATTTCAAACCTTAAATGAGTGTATTTATAATAAAAACGTCAGCTACAATTGGCTTGTAAAACTTGAACTGTAACTTTTTCAGTGTGTGATTCCTAATTACACACAATTAACGCCTATACCTCTGCTGATATTTCTTACTTGTAGAACAGAATTCTGCATCTCTATAAAAAGCAACTTTCCAATAAGTCATTCTGAAATTAATCTTTTCAAATATTGTTACACTGAATCACAGAATAATTTATGTTGGAAAGAACCTCAAAAGGTCATTAAGTCCTGTTCACTGCAGGACTAACTTCAGAATTGCCCAGTTTCTTTGTGTCAAGCATGTTTTGGATTTTTTTTTTTTTAAAGCAGCAAATATTCAGTATTTGAAATTCAAAGCTTGAGCTACGTGGATTTGATACAAAGTTCATGTATCTTCTTTATGTTTCTTGACTGGACAAACCTGCTACAAAAAGGGTTTCGTAGTCTGAACACAGAAAAAAATTCAAAATTCCTATCAATTTCTGTTCAGATTTTACTACAACAATATCAGGTACTACCTAGAAATCATACTTACATGAATGTTTCTCAGCAGTGCTTGCTTCATCCATGAGAAGCAAACATGGCCATCTAAATTTAACTACGGCTTTCTAAAGTGATTTTTTTTGGTAGGATTTTTTCATGTATATATTTTAAAATCTGTTAAGGTAAATGATATTGCCAGGAACCTGCTATATATGAATATTTAAATGTTATAAGACTTGAAGAGAGAAGACCTCAGTAGGTCATAAGGACACTTAGAGAAATCACAAAAAATACAGAGGAAATACAAACTGTAATAGGGTGCACATCTACTGACCATAGCCAAAGAAATAAATAACAATAAAAAACCCAAAACCAAAATAACTCCAAACAAACAAACTCCACAATATTCTGTTTCAGGTTGGTTTTGTTAAGAAAATAACACCAGGATGAAAACAGATCCAGGGATTTACTATTAATATTTCTTTCAATTTTTGCTGCTCTACTTCAAACATTGCTGTGATCTTGTAAATGTACATTGTTTACTGAGGAAAGAAAAAGGAAAGGTTATACTTAAAGCAAATGAGCTACTGACAGATTAACTGACAGTTCCAGTTCCATTTAGGCCAACTGAAACAGCAATATATTTGTGCTTAAACAAATTAATAGCTTCAGTTGTATAAAGTCATCACATTTTCCTGAAGATAGTCTGATATCTTTCAAGATATCATAACATACATCTTTAAAGTATTCTCAAGCATCTTTCGAAATTCTAAATTTGAGCCTGAAATGAAGACTATGCCATTACTTGAGGAAAACATGGTATTCATGTATAATAATGAATCTAGAGCTAGTGAGCTCTGGATCCTGCTTTGCACAAAAACAAAACTGTCTGGAATAGCACTGGTCTAACACATACCCTTTTTACATTCTCAGGAAATTCTGTTATGACTCTGAAAAATCCACCTCTGGATTTATTTTGTATGGACACACTTTAGCACAATTTGTATTGACCACAGAAAGATGTGCTTGCAGCAATAACCATTAAATATTAGAAGTGTTCAGAAAACAAACAAACCAAACCCAAAACCACCCATCCCAAACCAACCAACTCAAAAACCAAACCCCAGACCAACCCATCATAATTTTCCACTTTTTTCTCTCTACTTAAAAAAGAGAAATCTCTTTTCTAACAAAGCCATATGAAGTTCTTTCAATAATGTGTACACTATAGTAATTCTTGCCATTTTAAAAACAAGACCAAAATCACCGTGACTGTACTTTGCACAATTTATTCTCCAACATTATGATTACCTCAATGCTATACAATGAATCTGTGGTCTCTCGCAGTCTTGCTCTAGTTAATTCTAGTTCTTTCTGTAGTATCTCCTGAGCTTCCTGAAGACTGGAGATATGCCCTTCTGCAGTACCTAGGCCTTGCTCACTTTTTCGTACTAGGTCTTGCAGACGAGACACCTATGACATCAAAAAAAAAAAATAATAATAAATTGTGATTTCCATACTTCTTCGTAATGGCAGCCAAGTCATCCTGGCTTCATTTTCTTCCAGTGTCTTGTGCAACAATACACTTTTTTCTACCTGTTTGTGCTGCAGCTCCCCATCTATAAAATAACGATACTGTATTCTTTTCCTTCAAGTAAAAATACTAGAGATTGTTCACCAGCTATAGGAAAGGAAAAGCTTTTTAAATATGTACACTGGAAAAAACAGAATAATGGGAGGCAGGGGGGACCAAAGAACAGCAGCTAATGGGAACTGAAGCTTTTCTGGCAGTAGTAGTGGCCTATACCATTGCCTTTGTATGTTGAGATAAACTCATTGACACTGAATGTTTTCATTGCAAGAAAAGACTACCCTTTGGTATGCAGGTATGAGCAGGTAACAGTTACAACTACTCTTTCTGTTTATTAGCATAATTATAGGCAAATACTGTTCATAACATGCACAGGCGCACACACACGCTCTCCCAGAACTCCTTCCCTATGTATGCAACCCATAAAGTGTCGAGAAAGGACTCTTTACCCCTCAGCAAGGAATTCCAAAATTCTTTGGAAGACTGCAGAGGAAACCTAATGTAATCTTGAGCACTTATCTATGTGCTTCTTTGCACTATATACAACTAGTAATTCCCTACAAAACACAACTACCTGAAGAAGAACCTGTTTGTGAAAAACTGCCCCCAAGACTGTACGGGTATCTTCAAAATGCACTACTACCTGTGTAGTTGTTGCAGCACACTACTGAATGGAACATAAACAGCAGTCCTATAGATCTAAAGGATACAAATCATGCAGGAATGACTCTCATAGAGTTTAGGTCTATTCTGCTGATAACAAAGCAATGCTGGAAGCCGTTTAAAATGATCCTTATTAATATAATTGGAAATGCTTTGCATGGAGATGGCCAGTCCTTAGACTACTCTGTCACATGACACAAAGTCTTTCTAAAAGGTCTTGGCTGGTCTACACTAAAAGGAAGCAAATCTAGAGAGTAAAAAGCCAGCCTCATCCTGAGACACGTGAGAAAGTATCCTGACTTAACCTGAACTCTCAAAAAAGGTCTCTGGCAAGTATTTAAGATCACACTTTCTTAAATAGCTTTGTACTAGGAACAAGCCAAAGGAGGCTTGAATCTTCCTCATCCTTTCACTAAGAAAATTGCTGTTAAAAAGTCTGTCAAAAAGAAAAGAAGATAGAATGGGTTCAAAAGCAGCTTTCTCAGCAGAGAAGCTGGAACTAAGCTAATATCTGCAGAAGGTAATAAATATATGCCTACTGTTAAATGACATCTGTAACTTTAAGCAAAACAAATAGAAAAGGAAGCAGCAGTAGAAAAGTAAGAGCTAAGCTAAAGATGTGCCAGACATTTCCCAGGAAAGTTTCTACCAGGTCAGTGAAGGCACTGAGTTAAGTTGTCAGTTGTCAATAGGGATTCAAATGGTAAGCCATGGCTGCAAATGAAGCTTCTCTCATGTGATTTAGATAAATATAGTAATAAACCAAAACATATCTCCTCTGCACTACATGAAGTGGATTTATAGTCCTCCCTAAATTTATCACCTGAATGCTTTCTCTCATTCCCTCAATACACAAAATATACTGCAAAATGTTTATCCTGACATAAGAATGTATACAGCTCAAATACCAAATAGCAGCTGGCCCTAATTCCCTATTTTAGTTTTTCTTAGTTATACATTCCTTATCTATGCCCCTGTTTTCTTAACTCAGTGTGCTGGAGAATTTTTCACAACTGAACTTGACAGCAGATAATGACAACTCATTTTTAAAACATTTGATTACCTTCAAAGAAGTAACAAGTTTATTACTCAAAGAAGTAACAAGTTTATTACTCATGAACCCAAGAGAAGTTGATAAAGAGTAACTAAATTAAAGCCTACAGTGTTGAATGACAATAGTGTTCTCCTCAGATCTATCTAGCAACAAGGAAAGTTAACATACAACAGAGAACTTAAAGGTAAAAAGAAATAACTAAACTCTCTGTAATTTTGAAATGAAAAATAAACCTGTGTATGATTTTGTTAACATACATAACAAATACATCGTATTTTCATCAACTTGAATGTAGGTAAGCATACTGTTAAAAAAGTACGAGAAGTTCCAGCCTGACTTTGCACCAGCTCCAAGTACTAGCAAAGGCACTCACAACTATCAGAAGGAAGGACAGTCTCCTGTTTCACAGGTACTCATGACTGACCAGCAGTGCCACTGAGCTCTAAAGATGGTAGGTTCAACTACTCTGGTGGTATATATTGATATACTGAAACTATATTAATACATACTTTCAGAATATGTACTTTAATATATAATATTTTAACACCTTAACATGTATATTAACAGTCATGTACTGATATACTAATAATGTATCAATATATAATATATTAACATATAAGAATTTATACTTTAATATAATAATAATTCAACGTATTCTTTCAGAAGGACAACCCTTCCCATTTACTAAGAACAAGCAGTTTTGTTCCAAAGTGAGTTTAACATTTGTGCAATTTGCAAGCCACCAGAATTAGACAAACAGCCACCATCTCCAGAACTTGTATGGTATAGAAAGTAGTAATCAAAGGTACTGCTGCAAAAAAGTACTTAATGGTTGAGTCTGTCTTAAAGCACACACAGAAATCCTATATACGACCTGTTGAACAAAGAGGCTGATGAACTATTTTCTTGGAAGAAAGTAAAAGTTCCAGGCAAGAATGGATTGATGGTTCTGATTTCAGTAGGATGTATTTCTACTTTAAAAATCTTACATTATGAAAAGGTGGTGATTTCAAAACCAAGAAATTAAAACTGTACTGAGATATGATACATGTAACATTGATTGCATGTATCAAAATGTTGCAAATAATTTGGGTCTTACTAGAAATAAGTATTTCATGTCATCTTTTCATAGAAATATAAGATCATCTACAAGCCAAGAAGCTCACCAAAATTTACAATATGCTAATTGTAACTACATATGGTTTTAAATACAGCTAATTTTCCCTCTGTCTCCTGACATATTTTATGTAGAGGTCTGTGTACCTAATGAGTAGGTAAGCACAAGAAAAGCTGTTTACGTCAACTGTTTTATACCTCAATCTCATTCGCTTTGTTAATTTTCCAAAGGACAATACAATCATTGCTCAGAAGCAGTCAAGTAATTTATCATGTCTGAAGAATACTCCACTTTAAACAGAAATAAGGCAGTGAACAGCATAGTCCTAGCTCTGTACTGGACTTTAAGCACAGGATCATTATTGATGAAGTGTGGTCTAGTGCACAGAACTGTTAGCTGACACAATTAAGTTAACCCTTGCCTCCTGATTGGCAGAAGTCAGTTTTGTTGTCAACTCTTCCTTCAGGTTTTCCAGCTGCTGTCGGAGCTGATTCTTACCATCCTCCAAATGCAGTTTCTCTTTCTCAAACTGCTGTTCCAACTCCTTCAAAAATAAAAAGTATGGAAGAAATATTAAATTCTTGTCATACAGACATCACAAAGGACAGGTGTACTACATGAAAATTATTCTTCCTGGCATAAATATTTCTGATCTCAACTAAGAATTGCCCTTTTGTTAAAGCGTTAAAGCATGAACTATTATTTCCTTTTACACTGGGGGCTGAATTTTTTTTCCAGTTTATTTTCTACTCTATTCCTTGATTAATTTCTAATCTAACAGCCTTGATTAATCACAAAGTAAAGACAAACAAGACTTTCTTCTCAATTACTAGTTTCACTTTGTACTTACTTATCAAAATCATTAAAACTGTATCTGCTTTCACAGTTTTTCAATCTGAGTTGAAAGAATGCAGAAGTTTTCACTTTTTATAAAATTAAATTGATAATATGTTTATCCTTCAGCCTTTACTCATTCATCTCATACACATAATCACCACAGAAAACAGTAAATCCTAAAAATCCAGACTGAGCTTTGGGAAGTTTTTCAAGCTGTTACAATCAAGGAAAAAAAAGGCTGCCACCATATCTATAAGATTTATGTAGAACCAAAAGAAATTAATCATTAGTCTTCAAGTTCAACTACATACAAAGAATCAAATACCACCTCTGTTTTGGTTCAATCTCTGTGGAAAAAGAGCATAATTCTGAAAATAACTCTGTTCGATGAATTACATTTCTTTTACATGAGCTTATGTTGTAGATCCATTTGTTAGAAACTTTTTTTAAGGAAAACTATAAATTCATGCTTCAGCTTTACTAATATTCAGAATCTATTTTCAGGAGAACAATTTCTGTCACTAAATACTTAACATGAAACATGTTAAAATGAAAAGCATTATTACGTATTTCAGTGGAATGTATGATACAATTTGTTATACCACAAAGACTTTTTCAAGAAGATTAAAGCTGCTAAGTGAGGTGCTCCAGAGCCATGTAATAGAACAGGGTTTTCTGTGCAGCTACAGAGGTTCCTTTATTAACTCCTTCCTAAGAGTTCAGCTGAATTGCAAGGCTTAGCATCAATTCAGTGCCTCTGTGTAGCCCTGAGCTCAAATACCTGAGAAATCAGTAATCTCTCAGAAGCAGCTATGAAAATAGAGACCAGAGCCATGCATGGAACAAAAAGTACAACTGCACGCATTACTGAGGTTGCAGACACAGAGAGACTTAAGGGCTCAAGAATTCAAGAGGAAAAAGACTGCCATGAAAAGGTGTAAAACTCTCAGGAAAACTGGGGAGCTGCGAGACAGCAACTTGGTGTCAACATACAATCCAAGAAGCAACTGAGGCTAACGCTTCCTCACCCAAAACCAGAGACTTCTCAAGTGTTTTGCTGGGGGTGGTAAGCATGTTAGTCTTAGTAGCTTGTTCTAGCACTCCAATGGGGTGTGCAATAGCCAATAAATAATTTGTGTATAAACTGCTTGCATAATCTCTTTGTTCATGGTAGAAGTTGATCAGAGTGACAAAACAGTTACTGTAATAACTTTCAGTAATGCACTGCCATACAACGTAACAAGAGCATGTGCTCTTCCCCAAGCCCAGATCAATCACGTGAGACAAATGATGCTTGCTCAATGCAACTTGCTCAATTTTTCTTGTTCGCGCTGTGAAATCTGCTGTCTGCAGAATTTCGCTAGTGCTATTCAGACCTTATTCTGATAACTGAGTAATTAGTTCTTTTATGATACTTGTCAGTACAGCTGTGCAGTACTGCAAAATTATTAGCAGCTCTATTTTCATAATCCTATGAACTGATGCCATTTTTACAGCTCATTTTATAGATGAAAGAATTGAAGCAAAGAGATATATTTAAGCCATTTATTGAGTCTTTTTCTCATTCTTTATAATTCTCTTCCAATTTTTTAAAACCTTTCCAAACCCCAGATGCCTTTCCCAGTCTTCCAGTCCCAGTAAATCCTCATGTTCTCTATCCAAAGTCTCCCTGTACCATGCTTCTTCCTCATATTAAACTCAACTCTTCTCCACATTTGAGACTGACTGTTTCTTCCTTGAATTACTCAAATAACACAAAATGTGCTTAGCCAGACAGGTCTGACAGAAGAGACAGTATACTGTTGAAGATTTATTGGTATCTTGGCCCTGACATCTTCTCATAGCTGACTTTCCCTTGCTAAAATCAAGTTTGACATTTCTCACATTTATAGATGTGTTCCCTATTTTAACTAATTTAATTACTTAAGAACAAACATTTTGTGATATCTTTTGGTTTACTCTCTGTATTATCTTAATAACAAAAGAAAAAAAGAAAAATCTTACTACAGTAGAAGAAAAATGTTCCCAGAAACCCTTAAGAGACTTTTTTTTTAATGACGGGTATGTTTAAAGTTACAAAGAAAGTAGAGCTGAAATATCAGATCCATGTATGTCTCAGACAACTACTTCCATTACTGGGAGACAGGAAAAAACTCTTTGGGATTTACTCAGAATAAAATTAAGAAGCAACACACTAGTAAAGTAACTAAAAAAAAGAAAATCGGTCTAAGACGCACACCACTAACTAGTATATTTCCTGTGAACACACCAGAGGAGCATAACAAACCCTTAAGTTAAACTATTAAATTTTAGCCTGTATTAACTGTATAAGGCTAAAATTGTGTCAGATTAGGAAGTAATAAATCAAGATTGGTCTTCCCATTTATCCCAACAAAAAGAGGCCAATTTTGTGAAACAAAACCTTTTGGTTTCAGCATCCCAGTCAAAGGTAAGTAAACAGTCAATCCACAGTAAGCGTAATTTCATGATGCAAGTTAGGAACAGCTGTTGTCTTCCGAGTATACGTGTAGACAAGTACAAATATAATATCTTTTTGTACTTCTGAATTGTTTATTAAAAAATTAAATAAATATCAGAGTAACAATCTTTCATCTCCTTCAGAAGCGACATACCAACACTTCTGAATATGGTTCACAAAACCTGGGAAAACACACTACTCTACTGAAAAAGAAAGTTCTGTAACTCGAGGATTTCTCTTCTGTATGCACACAGATGACAGTACAAATGCTTTCCTTTGTTTTCCACAAGATACATGTTTCTTCAGTGAGGCCTAGCAGATCTGCTGGTAACTCCAAATAAAACTTGCCATGCAACAAAATCATGCAGTCCAAGGTTCAAACTGTAACATATGCCTTTTGTAGTATGTTTTATTACTAAGGAAACACAAACCTACCATCTGTAGTTTTTTCTTATCCTTATTAGCGTTAGTGTGCGCAGCCTCTATTGCAGTATGGTGTTTCCATGCCAATTCTTCTAAAGTCTTGGAATGAGCCTCCTTCAACTGTGCAGCCTCTCCTTCCAATCTTGCTTGCAATTTTACCAGCTCCTTCTCATAATATTCACGTTGTGACTCCCTTGCTTCATTTACTTTCTGTAAAAAACAGAAAAATAAAATAATTTCTATTAAACGGTAAAAATTCAGAACAGTAGCAATAAAAAAAAATACAAAACACTACTGATGACAAATCTACAAAAATTAACTTCCCTATAAAACAAATTGAGCAAACACTAACCACTGACTAAATCATTCAGTAACCAAAAGGGTAGTTTCAATATATCTCTGCAAAGCAATATATTCTTATTAAAATCTACCTTTTCCTCTATTTAATCTGGGAAAATAGCAATAAGGTGTAAAGCCTATAGAAAATTTCAGTTAGGTATTTTCAAACATGTTAAGCATATTTTCAGAGGATGGCCTTTTAAATTGTTCTTTAACCATTTCACATTTCTCTTTACTTCAGATACTAGACATCTAGACACAAGGTCTTAAATTAAATTGTTAAATATGTTCAAAGCAGTCTGAACAACATCTAATTTGACTTTCTTCTACTTTCACTTTATGCTCTACATTAGTCATTCTATGTTGCTACATGAGACATACTAGGAACGCTGCTGGTCCTAGTCCAGTCACATAAAACAAAAATTAAAACATAATTATTTTTTCTGAGAATTCTAGGTCTTTTGGTTTTATTCAACTGAAGCCAGTAAGCTGTTTAACCTTCTCCAAGGCCAGAATTTGCTGCCTTTGTCGCTCATCCAGACTCTGTGTTTTGCTTTGTAATAAGTTTCTTTCCTCTTCCAGTTGTGATAGTTTTTCCTTTAATCTAGACTTTTCTGATTCCAAGTCTCTGATTGTAACTTCTTGAGTCATTTGAGTAGCTTGAAGCATTCCAATGTGACCTAGAAACAAAACAGCTCTTTAAAAACTGTAATTCATACTTCAGTGATTTCTAGAAGTACAGCTCTAGTGGAAGCTTTCATATGGATCTCCATCATCTTCACTGCAATGCTCACCTTCCCCTCCACTTCTCCCTTTGTTAGTTTTATTGTAAGATGCTCAACAACAGTAGAGTGCCTGGTGCTGAGGCTCTTTTAGTTTGTTTTCCTGGTTCAGATTTGAATACTGACTCAAAGAGAAAGCAGACACAGGCAACAATTCGAATGTGGACAGTCTGCACTGAAGAACTTACCCCACCTAAAACCACATCTTTTCCTCCCCAGTAAAAGCTACACAATGGAAAGCAAAACATTGACATATAATAGTAAAGATGTTATTGTTTTATCAAATTCATAATTTAGCCAGGTATAGCAGCAAAAGCTGTGTAAAACTTATAGAATTACACTTAATTTTGCATATAGGAATATGACCAAGAGATGTAACAGAACTCATTCTCTCTATATTATTATCTAAAGCCTTGCAGGTTAGAGGCTTGCTTTTAATTTTAATTTTAATTGGCCACATCCACATACCCAATTTGTGAACTGGCCATGTACAGCCAGCTAGTAGTAAGCTAATACAATAATAATGAATATAGTATTACATACAGTATATAATATAAATAGTAAACTATTACAGTATTAGCAAGTTAACGCTGTGAAGTGTTCTCTGTCCGTAAGGCTGACTGACAACATCCCAGCTTTCAAAACAAGGTGATCTCATTCAAATCGACTTTAGGGAAGAGCCCTGGGCTAGTGCTAATTTGCATGGGAAACAATCAGGTATTTCTCCAATTGGTATAGTTGAAAAAGGCCAAAAATAAGCCAGGGGCTTATATTTAGCCTGCAATCCTACCTGTAGTATATTAGTTCAACTATCTGGGCCCATGCCCTACCACTAAGCAGTTTACAAGAGAGGCAATGCCAATGAGGGAAAATCTGCATGTGTAACAGTCAAGTTTCAAACTGTTTTCTATGCCTTTCTGTATGCCAACCAGCACAGAGAGGCAAAGAAAACAGCTATAAAGAAAACCCTAAAGCACTTATTATCCAGCAAGCTGCAAGTGTTCTAGACAGTAAACATAAAGCAAAGTACCACAGTCTTAGCAAAAAGACAAGGCAATTGAAAAAGGATGAAGGAACAGGAAGGATGTCTCAGTGACTATGTGGAGAACAGATACACAGCAGAAGCATTCTGTACAAGTGCACTTAAGGCAAGAAATTCCAAGGCCTGGAAGATATGTGTGTACCATACAAAGTAGAATATTTGGACGAAAGTACACTCACACACACACACATGAAAAAAAAAAAAAAAAAAGAGTCTTAAGTACAATGCATGCAATATCAAAACAGTTAAAAAAATCCCAAATTTGCCAGAAATTTCTATTGCCACCACTGAACAGTCTTTAGGCACTCTGAACCCACACAGGACTAACAGAAAAAGGAAAGGCTAGTATAAAAACATGAATTTCATTTCCAGATTAAGTTACTGACATACATACTGGCTTTGAGAACAAGATCAGTGGCTTGCTGCTGTAAGCGCTCTCTAGCAGCTGCTAGCTCACTTTCAACTTCTTTGTGTTTGCTTAACAATGACATTTCCTCCTCCTTCACATCATCTAGCTGTTTTTGAAGAACCTAGAGGAAGCATAATATAATGCCTGTTATCATTATATACAATCATGTGTAAATTTAAATGAGCATTTGGTTAAAATGTACAGAAAAGACCTTTCAGCAAACAAGTTTTATTCATACAAAAAATTAAATCTTGTAATATTCATTTAGTATTATATGTTTTTCCAAAAATATTGTTGAAGCATTACAAGATACCAGATATACAGCATGATGAGAATGCATAAGAGAAATGGGACAATATTCAAAAACATACATGAAAAATAAAAACAATAAAATGGTCCACGGAGTTTGAGGGTCAATATGAGAAACCTGATTCCTGATATCTGAGACTTCTTCACGTTGAAGAACACATTATATGTTGACAGCTGTTTACAGTGTCCTCCATTGCAACTATGTTTACTACTAACACAAGTTAAGCTGCACACAGCTATACATAAAAGAAGAGCTAGGCAATTAGTTAAATCAAACTTTCTGTATATTTTAAATCTGATGTACTGATTCACAATATTCCATCTTGGGTAGTGTGCCGATGATGGTGTGTTCTCAGCCATGCAGGAAGGAAAAGGAAATCTTGTTCCACTTTAAAATGAAAGCTAGATTTCTCTTCATTCAAGTCACTGAAATAGTAGAGTGATCTCAATTAACAGAACTGGGGAAAACACTGATCAGAATGTGTAATAAAACATGAACACCAGAAGTGGTGAGATGATGCATTTGATCACCTCATCCATAATGATCAGAGTAGGACCTGACTTTTCAAATCTGCTCTATTAGACTCTTCCTCTTCTTCAGAACCAAGAGGAACTCCATTGTTGCAGGTATGATCAACCTACAGTGGGTTTCCTCTTCACTGCAGCTCTCCAGAAACTCACCTCCTTGATGCAGTGAATTGAAAGACAAGAGTTCTGCTTTGTTAACTGAACAGAGTTGGAATGAACTTTTGGAAGGCCCTGTGGGAAACTGGAAAAAGGCATTCTAAATTTAACGTCTGATAAAGGCAGCAGTCTTCTTTCACTATACCCTGTAGTCCTTACACAAAAAGGAAGAATAGTCCAAAAGATGGGTTGGAATTAGGCTGTAAACGGAAAAAACTCCTGGCCCATCTCAGCTCTACCCAGTGACGCTTCCAAAAATTACTGTGACCAGCACGTTTAAGGTATTTCTGGCTTTGAAACTTGAGTTACTACAAATGCAAAAGACAAGATACTCAAGCTTACCCACAGAAATTACTGTTCTTCAGGCCTCAGCACAGCTATCAAAAACCAAGCAAAATTTCACAGAATTTTTTTCCTTCAAGCCCAGCAAGCCCAGTCCTATTTTTTTTTTTTTCCTGACCAAAAAAATTCAGTTTTCGTATTTCTAGGACATCTTGTCCTTCTTTAGGCACAAGAAACTTTAGTTTCTAAATAACACTGTGCTGTGGTTTAACTCAGTGAGCAGCTGAGTATCATATAGCTGCTCACTCACTACCCACCAGCAGGATGGTGGACAGAATGAGAAGGGTAAAAGTGAGAAAACTCCTGGGTTGAGATATAGACAGTTTAATAGGTAAAGCAAAAGCCATGCACACAAGCAAAGCAAAACAAATCATTCACTCCTTCCCATTGGCAGGCTCAGCCATATCCAGGAAAGGAGAGCTCCATCACGTGTAATGGTACTTGGAATGACAAATGCACTCACTCTTCACACAGCTTTTATTGCTGGGCATGATGTCATACAGGGATACCCTTTTGGTAAGTTGGGGTGAGCTGTCCACTTCTGCACCCCACTTGCTGGTGGGGTGGTATGAGGAGCAGAAAAGGCCTTGATTCTGTGTAAGCACTGCTCAGCAGTAAGGAAAACATCTCTGAGTTATCAATACAGTTTCCATGCTACTATGAAGGCAATTAACTCTATCCCAGCCCAAAAGAGTACAGAGTGAAAATGTGTGCAGTATTTGTTACTGCTTGCAAAAACATAATTGATGATGTTAAAATAAAAAAGTTAAATCATTCAGAAAGCCATCTTTTTTTCTTACCTCCTACAAACCTACTTAACACCCAACATGTTTAAGCAAGTAGTCACTAATGAGCTCTACAAACAAGACTGCATTGAACACAGAATATTCATTGTATTTATACTGTCAATTACATGATATTCCTGTCAAATACACTTTTGCAAGAAACTGTACAGTCTAGTTAAGTGGCTTCTTAACTTTTCCAGCAAGCATTTCAATTTGTCAGCATAACCAAACACATAATTTCAAAATATAAATAACAACATTTAGATTATGATAATCAAGTATGAGTGACATAAAATTAAGTTTACATGTTCCAATGACCACAAACTACCAGCCTCTTGGAAAGGCAGCATAAATAGAAACAGAAAACTCACAATCTTGGGAACAACATATCATCGGTCTCACCTGAACATTGTTTTCTGCTGTCCCAAGAGCTACCTGAAGTTTTTGGCATTTTTCCCGCAGACTGGCGGCTTCATCCTGCACCATTTGCAATTCAGTTTTAAGCTTTCCCAGATTCTTCCGTAACATACTTTCCTGGGTTTGAAATTCTTTTCTTAGCTCCACTTCTTTTTCTTTGCACGCATGTAGACTTTCTGCTGTAAAAAGCTGAGATCTTTTCAAAGAATCAAGTTCATGCTCGTAGAAGGACTGTGCTTTGCTGAGTTTGCCTTCATAGTCCTCAATGAGTTTTTTTCTTTCCAGCCTTAACTCTTCAACTTTACTGTTCAAGTCTTCCAGCTCCAGTCTATGCAATTCCTCTAGTTTTTCTTGACCCTTACTTAAAGTAGCATTCTGACTCTGTTGAGTCTTCAGAAGTTCTTGAATCTCAAGCCTGTGAGCAGCCCTCAAGTCTTCCAGAGCTGTACGCTTGTCCTTCTCGTACTGCACTTGCAGCTGTATGAAACTTCGCAGTCTTTCCTCAAATTTCTTTCTGATCTCTTCTACTTCTCTTGACATGGTCACCACACGTTGGACATGCTGAGCTTCTGCACAAAGCTGCATATCTTCAACTCTGTCCTTATAGGCTTCAAATTCTGTCAAGGCCTGATGTTTCATCTTTTTATGATCTTCCAGTGACTCTTCTAAAACCTGGATCTTTCTCTTGAGATCCATTTCTTCTGCAACTTTACTTTTATATTGCAAGATCTTCTCTCTGGTCTCTGCAAGAATTTGTTGAATTTCTTCTTCATGAGCATCCTTAAGGGCTTGGATAGCAGCTTCATGTTCATCATTTTTAGTGTTCAAAGCATATATTACCTACAGACATGAAATGACATTATATTAGAGAAAAGGCATTCTGGTTATCTGTTAAATTGTAAGAAAATCACCTAGGCACTCTGAAAGTTACTTTGGCAATCTGGCATGATTTCATAATATAAATAAGACAACAAATATGATTATGAATGTGACTGCATAAATGCTGTATTAGTCATGGCAATCTTACATATCCTGTAAAATAGTTTTTCTATACTTTTTAAACCTACACTTTTCCTGATGAAAGTTTTGTCTTTATATGCATGTTGCTGCTGTAAATACTACATTCAACACACTGAAAACCAAAACATTTATTTAGAAGAATTAAAGCAGTGCCAAAGAAATCTGAACAGAGGTCTTCCGTTGGAGAATAACACACACCAAATATACATTACAACATGAAATTAAACTGGAACATGCAACTGAATGTGGTGCCATAACACACATTCTTCAGCAGCCTGAATTCCAGCTCTATCAAATTATTAGAAATCTCAGTATTTTTCAAGTAATGGAATAGCTATACCAGATTAAGAATTTGATGCACTGTATTAGCATAGAAACAATAAAAAACCCCCAAAGCCTGTACTAAAGCAAAAGCAGCCTAACAGCATTTCAGTGAAATTAAAGCAGAAACTGAAATACATTTGAAGTTCTACTAGTTAAAATGAATAGTTCCTGGTCAAGTAAGTTTCTGAAAACTGAAAGGCATCAAGGTTGAAAAAACTGGAGGCAGGTAGATAAAACAAGTTTTGCACTCTCTATTTTTAAACCAGAGGATGAGCCATTTCCTGAGCATGCTTTTTAAAATGCTTTAATATGAGTAGCTTTTTCAGTACAACTGCATATTTCTCAGAAGCGTAAACTGCTCATTTGAGCAATTCATCTTTTTTCCAGCACCACTCTAAATGCATCACAGACATCACAGTTCTTATCAGATGACAGAAAAAAAGAAATTAAATTGTGCTTTATGGTATTTTCAGTTAGCAAATCATTCCACAGGTACAAACAGAACCATACTGCCTCCAAGAATAGTGACATTGCCAGCTAAAGGCTTTTATCCTTTCAATACAAAACAGTAACATAATTATTAATAAGAATTTACTAAAATACTATGTGCCTTGGTCTGAAGAAGTACAACACAGTAAGTTAGTAACAGTAACAACCTTTTTTTATGCCAATAATTATTAGAGTGTTTAGTTATATTCTGTGTGGTAAGGTTAAGCATGTCTGCTGCTGCATTACTTCAGTGTCTTGAACTATATGGAATACAACCAAAACATTGCCGTTCAACACTGTGGCTGAAAGATGAAAAAGTTCAACTATTTAGCCAAGAAACAGATTTTATTCCACACCAGATGTTTCGGTCTGGAGAGCTGACCAACTCTCTCATGGTCAGCTGCACTTTGGTGATCTGCTCCTGCCAGCAATTTAGTCACGATGGAATGCTTTTCTAATTAAAAATGTGTAATTCGCCTTAATACTAGTAGTAGGTGCCAAATATATTTTGCAGCACAGAAAATATCTCCAAAAATGTGTGTGGTTCATTCTCCCTAATTTTACATGGAAAAAAGAACCGATACCTATGAGGAAAAAAACCCCAAAAACCCCTAACATCACTACTTATCTTACACAAATATTAATGCTTTGTTTCTGGTAAACCTTCATTTTAGACTTAACATGTGGGACCCTGGGTCAGAGCACTATATTCAGCCTAGTTCAGCTGAAGTGCCTTGTTCCTGGTGCTGCTAGGGTGCCGCTGTACCTATTAGTCTGAAACACCAGAGCCTCCAGAGACATCCCAAGACTATGTGAGTGGGGCACACCTATTTAATGAACTGAACAGCTACAGTGCCAACAAGGAGTTACTCGTGCATAATTTGTTAATGATTTGGAATGCATGAACCAATGAGCCTGACCTACCCTTGTTATCTGTGAGTAGGTAAGAACTGTTAGACACTGGAAGAAGATAGATATACTGGGAAACAGTAAGAAGGCTTTTGTAGGTACAAGTCACATCCCACAGACACAGTGGGATGCAAACAGAAGAGTTTCATTTACAACATTAACCAGAAACATCAAAGATCTTCCAGGCATTATTATAAATTAATTTTATGTAGAAATATATCCTCTCCTATAGTCCAGAATGATCACACTTTCTGTTACAATAGGTATTGCATTCATTTTTTCCCTTTTCTTCCTGTTGCCTGAATAATGAGAAGAATGCCATATTTAAGCATTTAAAATATATGTATTATGAACAATGAAAGGTCAATTTAAGACAAAACAAAACAACTGGTTTAAAATTCAGAAAACATTTGTTTTTACTGGACAAATTTCTGCTCCTTGCTATATTATAGAAACATAGTAATACAGGAAAATATGTCAAAGTTATTCAAAACAGTCTTTCAGAAACCTGTCCAAAATCAAGAGTGATTCTTAAAATTCTTACAAATGCATTACTACATACAGAATAGACAGCCAATTATAACAGCACATTTTATTCCTTGTCATGCATTGCCAGCCAGACATTGAGTACCATGTGGTAAGCTCTGAAGATTTTTTTCATATAATAATCTTTGAAGTTTAATTTTTTTAATAGGACTTTTCCCTCCTTAAATTGCAATCAAGAGAAAACTCTACTCAGAGGATTATAAGGAAAAACAAGTTTTTGCTAAATCTGAAACCCCCCTTTAAAAAAGAAAAATTACATTAAAAAAAAATTCCAACCCCATAACTATGAATGCACATCTCTCTTTTTAAAAATAATATATTTTTTTTAAAAAATAGCTTTATCTAGAAAGATCTTTTGTTCCCTTATAGAAAACAGTGCAAATACAGGTGCTTTGTCAATTCAGATGCTTTGTCAATCCAGTCCTTTGTGTTGCTGACAATACAACAGAAACAAGCCTAGAACTTTAGGCCAGGATTGCTTAACTGGTTCACTGCAAGTTGTATTAAAAGCTTGGGCCAGTGCTTTACAGGCACAGCATGAGCAGGGATGAGACAAATATGGTCTGCAGCTGTAAAAGTAGTGTCTCCCATCAATACCATCTCCCCAGAAAAGCTGGTCTAACTATACCAGTCTTCCTTTGAGATAAAATCCACAGATGGAAAGAACTTGAGAATTTTTCACCCAAAAAATATACTTCCACAGAAAATTTACTATTAAAAAAAAAAAATCCTTTAACTGTTCAACAGTCTTCATGCATTAGCTCTTTTAGAAACTCTGAAAACAAATACTGAATTACTTTTATTATAGCAACAAATCTTTGTAAGTATTCTCTACTGTCTTCTTTTTACAATTAATTATTTAGAGAATGATGCCATGTTCTTGCTGAACTTCAGCACAGTTTATTTCCAGGAACAGAACATTATCAGATTTCCACTTCTACCTAACATTCAAGCTTTGAATGAAAACAAATGACAACCATTTTTCACTCTCACACTTGTTGCTAAACGTTTATGCTTAATTTTCTATAAAAAAGAAGTCTTGATACATTAGAGGACATGTTCTGTTCACTAACATCTAAGCTGATAATTAGGAGAAAAAAAATACTTATTTTGTATTTTCAGATTTCTTGATGGCAAGTACCATATCATGAGGCATATAGCCTCACTGTGGCACATACACCAAAAGACACCTTCCTCATGCTCCTAAACACATGCTTCTCACCTGAAGAACAGATACACAGCATGTCTCAGCACAGGGACAGAATGGCCAGCGTGCCAAATTTGGTCATTCACTGTTGCCTTTTACCTTTCTCCTAGAGCTGTACTAGACAACAGATGAGAGGCTTTCTGGGAGCTAATCAGGACCTTTATGTTACAATAGCCTATCCTGGAAATACACACTTCAACCAAATCCAGGAACAGGTATAACCATTAATAAGCCCACCAGGCAACAGAAATTAAAAGCATTCCAGCAGGTAAATCTACAGCTGTAGAGCACTCCACAATCAAAGATACAACAAAAGGAGCACATTACCTGCACCACCCTTCATAGCCCAACATGCTGAGCAACAATAGGAAGACAGAGTTCACAACTTCAGCAGCCATGCAGTCTGCTGCCAGGAGTCCAGAGTGGTTTAGACCTCAGGTCTCTGGGCTGGGACAGCAACATGTACCTTCCAAATGATTTCCGCAATCACTAGTGAACTGAGAAACACTTCACCTATTACAATGGGCAGAGCAGGCAATCAGGCTACGATGCTCCTTCTGCTCTAGCAGTTGAGTATCTTCAAGACTAGGTCTCAAAAGTGGAATACTACCTTAGGGGGCAAAAGGTGATTTGGCAGAGACATTACTGTATATGTGAGGCTGACAGAAATAGATACTTGGGGGAAACCCTATTCCGTTCAGTAGAGCAGTCTTTGACTAGATGTGTGGGATCCACTGCAGAACAGATGACATCCTGCTACAGTTAGAAGAAATTCCTTTTTTTTTCCTTACATGGGTATCCTTGGATGTGCAGCAGAAAATGGACAAGTGGGGTATTTTCCTCACCCCAACAAATTACAACGGAGCAAAGGAATTTGTACTAGTGGTAAGTTAAGGCATGCCAGATAACTGTAACTAGATTTCTGAGGAAGAATAGAGAGGACATAAGGGCAGATATCACTTACAAATATTTAGCAAAATACAAATAAAAAATACGAGCCCCTAAATCTAGCTTTTCTCTTCCAGAAAACAAGATATCAATTATGGAAGGCACATGAAGTTTGATGGAAGGGGAAAAGAGGAAAAATTACTTGCCAATATGCAACTTAGATTGTCAGTTTGGGGAAGAGGTGAAGTTGTTATTCCTGCTAAGACAAGAAGATAAAAAAGACAGAAAAAAGGAGAGATTAAATAGTAGATATAACATGCATTAGATATAATATGCAGGCCCTATAACCTGAAACCTATTCTAACTTGGTTTTCAGGATGTTCATAGCAAATTTGCCTAGAAAAATAAGCAAACAAACTCTTATGAAACAGGTTGTTGTGGTTCAAGCCCAGCCGGCAACTTGGTACCACGAAGCCGCTTGCTCACGCCCCCCCCCTTCTTCCTCCCCCCACTCCGGGAGGGATGGGGAGGAGAATTGGAAGAATGTAACTCCCATGGGTTGAGATAACAGCACTCCAGTAACTAAGGTATAATACAAACCACTACTGCTACCAATAATAACGATAAGGGAAATAAGGGGAGAGGATACAGTCACTCACCACCCGCCGACCGATACCCAGCCTGACCCAAGCAGCGATCTGGGCCTTCCGGGTAAGTCCCCCCAGTTTCTATACTGGGCATGACGTGCTGTGGTATGGAATAGCCCTTTGGCCAGTTTGGGTCAGGTGTCCTGTCTCTGCTTCCTCCCGGCTTCCCCTCCTCC
>NW_009932422.1:0-18708 GCF_000696875.1 Nestor notabilis | reverse complement strand
AGGGGGGTTGGAACTAGATGATCTTAAGGTCCTTTCCAACCCTAACTATTCTATGATTCTATGAAATACAACTTCATGTTATAAAGGTTTTTAAAAGAACTATGGTTTGACTAAGACATGACAGATAATGCTGCATCACCCAAATACAATACAACCTTCAGAATATCTTCAGCTGAGGCAAAAACTGAGATGCAAAGCAAGCAGATATGAGGTCTCACAAACAAGAAATACAGATTAAATGGGAAGAACTATATGAAGATAACGGCGTAAGACTTTAAGACATAGGTTAGACATTCAGTTGAATAACATTAGCCACTGACTAGAAGTAATGTGTAAGATGCCTATTGAAGAATGCTATAGATGCACAGCCTACTGACCATATTCAACTTAATTAGTTTTCAGAAGTAAAACATCTCAGAATTATCTGTACAATTTTGAACCAAAATAGTTTTTACAGGTGGAAAAAGTAGACTTGAATACCTTGACAGAAAGATAAGAAGCAGCTGGGTACAGGTAAAGTGCACCTCTACTGTATATCAAATGATACAGGACTACTTCCTCAGTTATAGGGGAGACATCACCAGTACTTCTTTGTATTACCTGGCACATAATCCCCCACTTGGCTCCTACATTACATCTGTTTCTGAGAGAAATGCTCATCTGTTTTCCACTTGCATTGCCAGCTCTAATAGAGTTCCACACAAGCTTACAGTGCTCAACCATCCAATTCTATACATTTATATTATACTGTTCTCAACTACAGCTATTTCTAATCAATACATTACCTGTGTGATTGAGACATTTAGTTTTATTGACTGCATATAAGTTTGCTTTCTGTGCCAAAGTGTAAACTTGCAGAATAAGAATAGAGCTTAATGTAAGTTAAAATCTGATTATGACATCAAAAATATTTTCATGATGACAGATTTCAATACAACCCAAAAACACATTGTAGAAAGACTGTTATGAAAAGGGAAACAAGTGTTTAAGAAAAGCTTCAAGAGTCAATCCGAATGGGAGAAAAATACCAGCAGAAAACAGTTTCAGTGTTTTATTCAGGCTCCTTGGAAATCGGTACTTGTAACTTGACCAATACCTGTAAATCAAGCTAAACTTAAATCACTAGCTAATCAAGCTAGTCCTAAACCACTTATTTGCCTAATTGACAAGGACAGCTCTTCTATACAAATGTTATCAAAACACAGCAGTTCTTTATAAAGCTTCTCAGACTACTTCAACACTATGGTTTAAAATTATTTGATTCATTCTGTATCATCAGCATTGTTTCAGAAAAAAATAGACACAATATTTCCACCTGCTTTAATTACCTGCTAGCCATAGTAAGTTGCTCCTTTCCTTTTTCAGTTTCTGTATTTTCTATCAGCAAATTACATCTTAATGTGGCTTAAACCATGACAGTTATTCAAGCCACAGTTAATGAAGCCGGAATTTTCTTCCCACACTTTCACCAACTTTATTTTAATCAGGAAGAAATAATTAAGTTGCATAGTTATTTGTACTAGACAGAAAAATAAGTCCTAAGACTCAAAGTCTAAAAAATTACTGTCCTGCTTCATTCAAAATCTACTTCCCTGCTTTATAATTCAAACTGGCTTTCATTATAATTCAAGATTAAAGCTTTTTCTTTAATATAAATCTGTTACATCATCAAATCAACCCTCCTATTAACTTTTAGCACGTTATGAACATTTGTTCTTCAGTAGATGTTTACGATGAAAAGCTGTCTGGCCATTGACTGGTTTTGGACTTCATACATGGCCTAGCTAGAAACACATAGTTTTTAAGGAACTAAGAGTATGTAAGACAAGTTGTCTTGCTTTAAAATAATTTTCGTGGAAGTACTCACTAATAATGGGAACTGAAGCTAGAATTAAAAACCTAAGAGATTTCTTTATTCTTCTATTTGGCAAGGGTGGTGGGGGAAGCAGGGGTGGTAGAGACAGAACAACTACTGTGGAAATGTAAAGTAAAATGAAGCATCTTCATTTCTAATTTGCTCTAGAGGATATCCAAAGCACTACTTTTGAGTGCCATCACCTGAAAATGTCACAAGTATTTTTGGATCAATGAAGCTTTCACTAAAAAAGATGATCTGTTTTCCTTCTAGTTTGCTTATAAGCCTGAAAGCAAGGCATAGCCAGCATTATTATCACTTATACAGGCTATTCATTCTTACTGATGAGTCCTCAAGCGTTGAGCTGATAAAAATATTAGCAAAAGGTTTCTTGTATTTTGTCTCCTCAAAGAAATTGCAGCACTGTATAACAAGCCAGAGAAAAAGTCCTCCCAGTTTCTCTTCCCCATCAAAACAAAGTTCATTTTCACACTCTCTCTGCCTGCAGGTCTTTTCCTCTCAACACTTGATCTATTTCGATTCCTATTTCCCCAAGAACTTCTTCAGATTCTACGTAGTTCCAGTATCTACTGGTTCTGCACAGCGGAAGAGACCAGTCAGACAAGAATATACCATACTCTACGAAACAAAGAATTGCTCACCAGTGGTTTGAATGGCATGCTGGTAAACAAGTCCATTTCTTGCTTATAATTGTCTCTAATTTCCAGGTGTGTTTAAGAGAAGGAAAGGTATTGAGCCTTCCAAACAAGTATGCAGCTACGCAGGAAAGAAATAGTGAAAAGCATATACTGCATGACTCACAGCTTGGCATGTTTATCTACAGTATTTTTCACTTTATGGAAGGTCTTAACTACAAATCACCCCTGGAAGCTTAATGGTAAATGCTATCTTCCTGCAATGAATAAAGGAAAATCCAACCAGAAACTTGTCTATTCATGGAATTTTTTTGTAACTGTAGAAGGTTTTGGGCCACCTCCCCAGAAATACCATTCTATCTTGAAGTAATTTCTTTTCCTTTTCTCTGGAAAAATAGGATCCAGATTTTAATCAAACCCATAAAATAAGCAAAAACCAAAAGCAAAACCATAAAGTAAGCAAAGAAGGTGCCACAGTCACTTCTGCTCAAATCACACCATTTGACAGTCCAAGTTTCTTCTCAAAGCTCACCCTGAAATGAATCTAGGACAAGTTTGCAGTGGCCCACTGGGATACTTTCCACTAACCAACAGGTATCCATCATAGAATGGAAAATATTTATCATTTCTAGCTACCTCTCAGTATTTACGCAATACTGGCTATTAGTTTTGTCATTTCACACCAACAACTTAAGGATTCAACACATTACTGATTACAGAAACAACATGTATACAGAATCACAGAAGGTTAGAAAGCCCCTTTGGAGGTCATCTAGTCCAAATTCCCTGCTCAAAGCAGGGTCAGCTACAACAGACTACGCTGGGCCTTGCTCAAGTGAGTTTTGAACATCTCCAAGGAAGGAGACTCCTCAACCTCTCTGGGCAGCCTGTTCCAGTATCTGATAATCCTCACAGCAAAAGATGTGTATTCTTACATTTAATGGAATTTCTTTTTCGGTTTTGCTTACTGCCTTGTCTTTTCATGAGGCACCACTAAGAATATGCCCACTCAGTCTTCTTTATTCCCTGACATCTGGTATACACACACATTCATAAGAACCCATGAGCCTTCTCTTCGTCAGGCTAAACAGTCCCAGCTCTCTGCCTCTCCTAGTATGACAGATGGTCCAGTCCTTTAATAATCTTAGTGGGCTTTTATTGGACTTGCTCCATTATGCCCATCTCTCTTCCACACCAGGGAGCCCAAAACTCCATCCAGCACTCCAGGTGTGTCTCACCAGTGCTGAGGGGGATGATTACCTCCCTTGAGCTGCTGATGACATTCTTTCTAATGCAGTCCAGCCTGCCATTGACCTTCTTTGCCAAAGGTACATTGCTGGCTCACATTCAAGTGGTTGTCTGTCAGGACACCAGGGCCTTTTCGGAAAGCTGCTTTACGATTCCAACCACATATTTGTTATGTTGCCCCAGATGCAGGACTGTGCTAGAAGTTCCTGTCAGTGCATTTCTCCAACCTGTCCGGCTCTGAATACCTGCACACCCATCTGCTTTATCAACCTCTTGCACCACTTCTGCATAGTTTCATCTCAAACTTGCTGATTGTGCGTTCTGTCTCCTCACCCAGGTTGCTGACGAAGATATTTAAACAGTATTGTCCTCGGTATCAGCCTCTAGAGTACACCATTAGTGACTGGCCTCCAACTGTGCTTTGTGCTGCTGACCACAACACTTCA
This sequence comes from Nestor notabilis, assembly GCF_000696875.1. Classification (NCBI taxonomy): domain Eukaryota; kingdom Metazoa; phylum Chordata; class Aves; order Psittaciformes; family Psittacidae; genus Nestor; species Nestor notabilis. Next base: position 14,503 of record NW_009932422.1, on the reverse strand, counting down.
AGCACAGCAGTTCAGCCAGTTTTCAGTCCATCTTAATGTCTGCTTGTCTAGCATACGTCTGGACAAAACACACAGGCACGTGACAAACAGCAGTGAAGATAAAACCAATTCTAAATTTCCTTAAAAGCAGTCTCACAAAAAAAAAAAAAAAAAAAAAGAAAAAAAAGGACAATTACTTTAAGTTTGTGCGGTTCCTTTCACCACAAGTTTTCTGAACCATTCAATAAAATTAAAAAATAAAAAGAAGGAAAAAAGATTGTGTATACTTCAGTAGGGAAATTGTAGTATGTCCATTAGAGACGTACAATTACATTGCATTGTCCTAAGGCGTCTCTTTTCCATCCATCCCATTAAATACAGTAAATGGAATCCTGTGGTTTCTCAACCTGAACGCTTAATCACCAATCTAACATCTGTATTTTCTTATTATGGCTATCCAGCTAGATCTAAACTTCATCAGTGATATAATCTTCTGGAGAGCTACGCTAGCCAATGTTCTTAAAAAGCAGTTACACAATTGGGCAGCTAGAATACAAGAAGCTTCTTCTAAGAGTATTTACATTAAAATGATTTGCTTCTTTTAGAATATTTACTTTATTCCACATTAAATGGGAGACATTAACTCCTACCCTTCCAGCAATTTATTATATGAAAGCCTGTAGGACTTTTCAGAATTTTTCACCTCCAACAAAATTTCCTCATACAGTCAGGTCAAATAAGGATCTTCATCAAGACCTCAAGTTTCGTGTGTGACGAGCTATCCTAAGAAGATAATCTGTGATAACTAACATGACAGAGCAAGATGATTAAAGGAAAACCAAGAAGTCTTCTTTTCTTCAGCATACAAAAAAAAAATCAGCTGTTGAGAAAATAGTGGCAACCTTAAATCAAGGAACACATGTAAATCTAATCTAAGCAGCCTTTCAAGAAAAATAAATAAATACTGAGCACTTCTGTGCAACTTCACATTAAATAATTAGTTCAAGTCCTCTGGGCTTGAGGTAGGTACAGGTCTGTATCATGCACATGTCACTTTATATATTCAGTCTCTCAAGAAAACATGCCTGGTTCCAACTAGTACTGTAAAAATCCCCATTTTTATATGAAAAGGGAAAGAAAAAAAAAAAAAGAACAGCTAAATTGGTGGCACATTGCAAAATACATAATTAGCTAAAAGAAAAAATAATTATCTACATAAGTCATACATAAAGAACGCACTCATAGAATACTGAGAAAATCTTCTGAGGCACATTTTAAGATTATTCTATGTACAATGCAGCTTCCAATACACCAATTTTACATCTACAGAACTCTTAACTTGTTAAGAGACCGTATGGAACAATTTGCTTTGCAGATTAAAGATTTATCAGAGGACAACAAATTTGCTGAAGTTTTCCAATATTTTTCAAAGCTCAATTTCAAATTTAGCAAGCAAATAGCATTTATACTGTGGTTCACTTGGTTGTGGTTTTTTTTGGTTTTGGGGTGGTTTTTTTTAGTAACAGTACTTTTAACAAAATGTAATCCCAAGTATCTCTAGTAATTCATGCACTCCTTCTCCTATAACATGGTCAGAAAAGGTTCCAATAAAGAGGATCGATTTTGATACCTCACTTTCTGTTCTGCTTTTAGCAGATCCTCTCCCTAATTCTAACCTATACTTTAACTGAACTTCCACGGCTTTCTACTTATAGTTTAAGGATTAGACTGTATACAATACTGCTTCTGAAACAACATATTTTCCATGAAAGTGTAAGATTATTTATAACAAAAAAAGCCCCTAACATTAAAAATTATCAAGCTTGATGCATACCAACAGAGCTACATATATTTCAGAGCTATATATATTAAAAGGAAAAGTTTCCTTTTACAGATAAAAAGTTAAATTAATGCTTGTACTTGCTAGCTTGCCATTGGTTTTTCATTAAGTTCTTCATATGCCTCCTATATTTTGGACAGTCTTCAATCATGGAACCAGGACATAAAAGACGTTAGAACTCAATGCAGAGTTTCCAACAAATTCACTGAAGTGCCACTGAAGTGGAACACTAACGATACCACTAAATCATATTAAAGAAGGAATATCCCCCCCTCCAACCTAAACATAAATACTTCAAAGAGAAGCAAAAAACAGGAATGGACTGATTACCAAAGTACTAAGAAACTACAAACCCCCTCTCCTGCACTTACCAAGAATTAAACTTGCTTTCTACTCCATTATAAAAAACAAAACCAAATGCATAAACAAACAAAAACCCACAAACAAAAATCTGACATGAGTTAAAGAAACCTGATCATCTGAGTTTTTCATGCCACATTAAAAAAGAAAACTAGAGTTTTCAATGCTTTGTGAACATCTGCAAGGAAAGTGATACAAGCTGCCTTGTAAGGCTCTTCAGCTACCTTACACAGAAGATTCATGTCTGGTAATACTATACCATATCTCAGAAAGCAAGATATGAAAAGAGCTGTTAATGCAGAAACTCTCTAATCCACACCCCCATACCTTCTGCATGTTGAGATGCAAAATCAGCATTGCAGCTTCAGCTTCCACCTTGGCCCAGTTGCCTAAGCATAGACAAAAATTACCTAAAACCAAGCTACGCAATGTAACATACTACATGATCTGTCTTTGAAAATAACATAGATTTCTTTAGAAAACAAGCATAAGGAAGGTATAAACAGAGGTGTAGGTGTAACCAACAGGAAACTCACTTGTTTTGACATCTGATACAGCCTATTGGGACTCTCAGATCGCAGGTAACCCACTATTTATAACAGCAAACACAAGCACATAAGAAAATACTAGCTATGCATTATAGCCCTGAGTTGTCATGCAGTAAATCAGTGACTTGAATTAGAAAGTCAAATCAATCAAATGACTTCAAGCGTGTTTATTTTCACAGAAAAGAACATGAGAGTTGACCAAAAAGGATATATGATATCAAATTTCACTGTAATAAAAACCAGACAGTGAAAGCGTCTTTTACAGCCCTCTAATGAACAGGAACAGTTTAGGTATTCATTCTGCATACAACTTGAATCAAATGTTTCCTGCTGTTACAGATTAGTTTAGCACAGACTTGCAACAGCAACTCAATACCCTTGTGCTGGGAGAGATGTGGCAGTACCAACATCCAATCAAAACCACTTTTCAGTTCTGGGATGTTAACCTCTATCAACCAGGTTATGCCAGAAACAACCATTGCAAATCTGTAGCACAGTTAGCTTTAGGCAACTTCCTCAGACAGTTAAACCTTTAAAAGCATACTGAAGGAAAAAAAAAGTGGAAAAAAAAAGATTTAGTGACAGATGTACAAGTTCCCCAATCTGCCTCCTCGTGAGAAAGAACCCCATTTACCCTCTAATCATCTATCTAGAATATAGTTGACACATCTGCTATATGATGTGTCATATGTGTGCTATATGATCAGACCTTAAATTGCTGCAAGGAAAACAGGATAGGCCAAAGGGCTACTCCAAGTTCTGTTTTAGTTTCCAAGCTTATTTCCTTACAGATTTTTCTTGAATATTTGCATATTTTAGCCTTTCAGGTAATATTGAGATCCCTAGAGGAATGCAAGGTAGTATGTTTGTATTGCATCTGTTTGTGGGTGTGAAACAATGCACTGGAAAGTTCTCAGAGCTAAACAACTGACTTTGCATTGAGAAAATAACAACAGTTTGCCTTTGGCAAAACAAACAAAACAGCAAGATCTTCCCTCTACAAGAATTGTTCCATATACAAACAAATTCTCTCAGCAGAGTGATATTACATTCAGAGCTTCCCAAAACAAAAAAGTAGCAACACCTAAGTGGAAAAACAGGGTGAAAAAGGCAGTCATCTTACAGATCTGTATCACTATTTTTGATTCATCATTAAAACAGATGGTTTTTAGTCTAAAATACCCAAGATGCATTTTCCTCTTCTTTTTGAGGCTACAAGGGCTTTTGAATCTCAGATACTTTGGGCAACAACCGCAAATAGAATACATATCTTTAATAAATTTTATAACAAGACAACTGCATCTCCAACTTTTTAAAACCCTCAAAATATAAGAATGCAACTGTTTCAGAACAGAACCAAAGCAATTATAAATCCTAAAAGAAATCATCAAGTTGTGTGTTGTATATTCCCTAAGTCAGCTTTGGGAAACCAAACTTGAACCCTTCTTTTAGAATCCTGACAATACAGATGAAGTGCTGCTGCTCATTTAGATATTCTCAAGCATTTCTTAATTTGCTAACAGGCAGAACACCCTGAAAGATATTAGTGTTTGTTCTAATTTTCACTTCGTGGTCTTTTTGTCAGGCTTTTGGGAAGCTACTGCAAAAAGGCACGGCACACATTTTCAGAGAAATAATTAACTGCACTTGCCTTCATAGTGTTCAGTGTAATCAAAGTTATAGCTCGCTACAGTGACTACATACAAGGACTGGGAAACTGTAGCTATGTAAATTGGACCTCTGAAGAGATCTTGCTAGTAGGGAAACATACTGATTTGCACAACAGGAAGTAAAACTCATTTGCTTTTGACATCAGTGCCAGTGAAGCTAAAACGCCGAGGCGGCCCCCCGTTCAGCACCACGGAGAGCGAAAAACTATGTCCTGCTTACAAGACCTCTGTTCAGCACCAAGGAGAGCGGCAGGTCATTGCCTTTCCCCGCCTCCGCGGCAACGGAGCGAAACAGGGCAAGACAAAAATTCTCAACTGTTCCAACACAACCCACAGGCAAAGCGTCAGACAAGGCTCCGCTTCACACGGCTTCGAAGACAATCACGTACAGTGTCAGACTTCATTGAAATACATATCGAGTTCTTTGATAAAATCAGTCTTGAGATAAACCTGAGACTACTCTCATTTTCGTTTTTTTTGTCAAACTACTGGGGTTTTTTATGCTTCCCAGATGAGAAAGTTTTCTTTCTTTCTGTACACTTAAAAAAATTCTTCCATTTTCTTGAAGAACCTAGAAGAATACCTTTCCTATACACGAGAACAGAAGAGGCTCAAGATTAGTAGCAAATCTAGAGTCAAATATAGCATGTCAGTCAGGACTTTGGTAAAGATTTTCTCCAAGGATCATTTACCAGAATATCATACAAGCACATACAGAAGCTACGGTTTATAATCAGCATGTAACTTTTTGATATCATATACTGAGAGGACATGTTACTTTTCTCTCCCACTTTGCCAAACTAACGGTTTTCTGAAAGCAGGAAATTCAGTTTCCCTCAGGACCAGTGAGCATATGCTTGTAAGACAAAACAAACAAACAACAACAACAAAAAATACCAACAGCAAAACCACCCAAAATATTTTAAAATTCCCGTTAGAGGTAAATGCCTATCACACAAACAGCTTTGTAAAATAAAAAAAAATAAAAAAAAATCTGGGATTTCGAATATAGTTTATTCCAGAGTACCAACACTTAGCTATGGGAAAGAATGAAAACCCAGAGAAGCTAAACTTGCTTCAGACTTTTCACTTGTACAGAAGGTACACAGATACTTTGCAAAACAGCACCTGCCCAAACAGAAATTACAAGAATTACCAACTTGTGCATTAGATATTTGGAGGTAAAGCAGAATATAGCAAATACACTAAATTGTGAATGGTTTATGCTGTTGACCAAAAAGGAATACATGGCAAAGCGTGAAGGAGAGCATGGAAAGGCAAGACAATACTCATGGGAGTAAAGAGAATAGCTACAGAACATAACATCAGCTCAAAGAATACGTAAACCGATTTCATGTCAAAGTCCAGTCTCTGCTTGAGGACATATGTTTGCAAATTCTATCTCAGCATAAAGCAAATGGCCATATGCTTTTAAAAAGAAAAAAAATGGGGAGGGAGGGGGAGAAGAGGGGGAGAAGGGCAGGACTGATTCTTATGGCACAGGAACTTAATGGAACTACACGTTAATGCTATTTTAGATACAATATGGAAAGCTAGTGAAGAACCCAACCCAACCCAAACAATGGATAAAAAATTTCAAATGAAGTTCTACCACTTTGTGACAAAACACGAAGAGTATTTTTTAAAATAAATATGTAAGTAGTATACATTACTATGTTGGCAATACAGGTTAATGTTGGAAAGAATGACGTACATAGATTTTCAAGGTGTTTCAAAATTTTATTAGCATGTAAACACATTCTTGATTACTTATTACTACCAGCTACAAATAAACTGTATTTTATAAAGTGTGAAGCATATATTTACACAAAGTGGACGAACAAAAAAAAAAAAAAAAAAGAGAAAATTAAAAATCAAGTCCTTTTCCCTAATCTATATCACAGAAATAACTTATCCTTATTTTCTTTTGTCAAATTTTAAAAGGACAAAGACAGTCTTAGGAGATTACTGAAAGACATTTTAGTACAACCTATCCAAACACATCAGCATCCAGACTGCAAAATACTAGATCTGAGAAGGCAGTGTCAGACACCCTTTACTAAACGTTATAGCTTTCAGTCATGTTGTAAGCAAAAACACTGTCGAAGTAAAAAAAATCTCTGGATTATTATAACACCTGTTTTCTAAACACATTACAATTCATGTTTCTAGAAATGAAAATTTAGAAAACTGTCTGGAGAGATTAAAGTAGTCTCATAAAAATAAAACTAGAAAGCAAGTATTTTTTAATGATTAATTCACAGCACTTTCAGCTAAAAGGCTGTCATTCATTTAACAGGAGCATCGTAAACAGGAAGGACTTCATGAGCTTTTTAATAGTAGCTATTTTTAAAGGTTGTCATTTTGAGCCCACCCAAGTGACAGTCAGCAAAAAGTTGTTCTTCCTCTCAGCCTTCTAGATTCAGTTAAAAAAGCCCAACTGAGGAAATGGAACCAGGTAATACATGTTAAGTAGGACAAGATGGTGAATAGCTTTAGACTTTTTGTTTCTTCTGGTTATTTTTGGAATGCAATGCCTTTGGTTACTGGTATGACATCAGTTAGTAGCCTGGCCTACTACTGCCAAACTTCTACCAGCCAAAAGACATACACATCTGATTTCATAATGTTATGTTGAGATTTGATAGATCTATTTAGCAATTGACCTGCAAACAGTAAGAAAAAGGTAGCGATTACTCAAGGTAATGCCCCCCTCCACACAGTTAACAGGAGAGCAAAGTTTTCAGTGGAGATTTGGAGGGGTAGGGAAACCTTGGGATCACTGACAAAGTGCCTGCTTTTATTAACGCCAAAGCCTGAGTTTACAGAATGAGACGTTGAAAGAATTTCAGTGGTTAAAAGCTACTTAAGGCAGGAAGTTACTGCACTAACACAACAACTTATGACAAATAACACGTATTCTATGCAGTACTGTACTTCCAGACACTAAAAAAAAAAAAAAAAGAAAAAAAAAAAAATATGTGTGACAATAGGTTGCCTGACAATACAGAAACATCCAAATAGAAACAATGCTGTTACTTATCATGGTTTAAGCCCATCCGGTAACCCAGAAGTCCTAAGAAGGAAAAAAATTACTTCTACAGCTGAACCCAGGACATTACTAAATACAGTTTTACAGTGTTTGAAGAAAGTACAGAACCACTATGACTAAAATTAAATTGCAATCTAACTTTTTCTAAACAAGCAGTAAGACTCGTCATTTGAAAACAACGTTTTCATGCATTCATGAGATTCAGCACTAAAAAACCCAACTGTCTTCTGCTGATACATTTTTATAAAACTTCACAAATCAAAACTCCTTGCAGGATTGAGGACTTCAAAGTGCTCTGTCCATGCTAATTTGCAAATTAACCTACAAATACCTTGCACAAACACATAGAGTTCAACCACTGATTTCTTTTTCAAATATACATAAAGACTCTCCTGTTTACAACTTTCGCATCTGGAGGAAAGCATTTCAGTATTACATTCTAAACTCTGAACTGGCACTTTCTTGATTTTATCTAAATCAAGACAATAGTGAAAGCTTCCTATAAAATGCAGTACTTATCTGAAAAGTGTAACAACAGCAAAACAAACAAAATCAAACCAGATTTCAACTATTTCTATATTTTTTCCATAGGTTCTATATCATTGTATGTAAAGAGCAGCTAAAGATTCACAGATTTCAAACTTTCTGGATGTTACAACATGAGGATTCATTTATGGCCTGCATGTTCTTTCTTCTTTAGTTTTTAAATTCTGACATGTCAGTAACATTGAACTTTGCACTAAAATCCTTGTTTTTCAGGTTTTCTTTAAATATCCTTAATGCACTGATGTATCAGATTTAACTGCTGAAGTACGTATCAAGGCAATAACATCTAAGATACATACAGAATAATAGAATTGTTTAGTTTGGAAAAGACTCTTAAGATCATCAAAGTATAAACCTAACAATGCCAAGTCCACTACTAAACCATGTCTCTAAGAGCCACATCATATTATTTATTCTCTACCCCAGTTTGTCTCTTCATTTTGATTATTCATAGAATCAGAAAATGGTTTGGGTTCATCTTAAAGATCATCTAGTTCCAATCCCCCTGCCACGGGCAGGGACACCTTCCACTAGACCAGGTTACTCCAAGCTTCATCCAAACTGGCCTTGAACACTGCCAGGGATGCGGCATCCACAACTTCTCTGTGCAATCTCTTCCAGTGCCTCACAAATGTGGGGATAAAACCCAACCTAACAAACAACCCTTCCCCACCCCCCCAAAAAAACCCCAACAAACAACAAAACTCAAAAAACCTCACCAGTCTCAGAGAAGCTAATATATGTACAAGGATATTAAAGATGCTTTTTAGACTAGTAGTTTATGTGAATGTGTGATCAGATAGTTTTTCAACAACATCCCACTTTCAATTACACACATATCTAGAAAATATCTTTAGAACATTAGACTGTCAGTCTAATCAGAAGAACTCCAAGGTCTCAGAAGAACTCCAAGGTTGTAGACAACTATTAAGACTATGCAGCTGGAGAGCACAGGAAGCTTAGTAATTTTTTTAGTATTAAAAATATTTCTTTCTTGTCCTTCTTTCTTCTCAATGTCTTGTGACAACAGACTGTAAAGTTATTGACCTAATTCACACATACCACAACACTGAGCTCTAAAAGATACCCACATCCGGTCCATATAGCACCCCTGCAGTCTCACCTTCCAGATTTGCAATGATAATGAATCAAAGAACCATTTGAGGGATACACAGTCCTGAGGTCTTCGGGTATCAGGACAATTAACTTTTCTCAATTAGTCATGATAAACAAGAGTTCCCAGGCTTTATAACAGGACTGTTGATTTTTTTCCTTTTCCATTTTTTAAGATCCCTGATCTCTTCTTTCAAAGACAAAAAGCATACTAACTAAACCACAAAATTCCGTAATTCTTGTCCTACAAAACATGGATGGTAAGAAAGACCTCTTCAGGTCTAAATTAGAAGCCACAGCTGCTTTAAAGCAATTTTAAGTGCTTCAACTAGCAAGTATTCAGATTAATAAAATCAGCAGTTACTGTCTTTAAGGTCTGACGATTTTGAGAGCCTGAAAGCTCTACTTACTTTTTCTGAACTATACCAGATGGTATTAAAGACATGCCATTTCTACTCTGTCCCATCTTTGTCCTTATACCACCATGGGTACAGAAAACTTCCCTTCTGTGAATATCCCTGGTGAAGACCATAACTACTGCAGAAAGAGGATACAAAACACCTCATGGACAGAGCCAGAAAGGGAAGATGGAGAGCCTATTCTAGCATGATTAAAACCTCCAAATATTAAGATACTTGCTTCAGAAATATTGTGTCTCTAACTTTTTCAGTTCCTACCTTCGGTCGCTACCTTCTTAGAGGCCTTACTTCAGCTACCTTTGGAATAATTAACAGAACCCAAAATTAAGTATCTCTAGACAAATATAAATGAATTTAATATCTGACACTATATTTTCATATTTTTCTGGTCCCTGAAAACAATTTTTATGTGATAATAAACCATAACATTTATTCCCACATTACCAGTCAGAAGCATATGCAAAAATTTTGGAATCAAATATGTACTCAAATCACACCCGCCTCAAAATTTCAGTTCTTTTCATGCAATCCTAGAACTGTTAGCAAATACTGGCCTAGTGCCAATGTTAACACACATGGAGAGATGGCATAAGGCTGCTTGGAAAACCCCAAGTTTTTACAAAACTGTTAATGGCATCAACTACCACATGATGACAGCTAACATCAAAACAGTTCTACAAGGGGTTTAGACTCTCATTTTTTCCATATTTTTAAGGGTTCTTCTTTTATGCCTTATTACAATCCTATGCACAATGAACCTTCTACAAGAGGATTTCTCCCCTTGCCTCCCTGAGGCAAAAGACTTCCAAATAAAAACTGATGAAGTTTCACTGAAAACATTTTGTTAAGAATCATCAATGTAAGTTAAACCATATAGCTCTTACTTCCATAGCACTGCATTCAGTGATAGCTAAGGGACACCCTTAACTATTCCAGAAAAAGAATTCCACACAGTAACAAGCACAAGCATCTGAACTAGAGATCATAAAATTTGCTCTTTATTCCTGGAAATAAATTTACTATCTGCATCTTCAAGCAACACAACTCACTGAGTTAATTACTACATTGACATCTATTCCTTAAGTACTTCTCTTTAACAGAGGAAGACAGGAAAACAAAGGAGAAATTATTTCTTGTTGCTATTGTTAAAAAAAGCAGTTTCCCAAATTTACACAGCAAGCTGATGGCAGAGTTGAGAACAGAACTCTGGTCCCAGGAGTCCCATATTCTAGTTTCTTGTTTACTGAATTATGGTGAGCCTTGGATAACTTTGTTCCTTAGCCTTTGAACTAGTCCAGTTTTCTGGAACCTTTCCAGAACATTGGAGTTCTGTACAATTTTTTTCTTTTTATTAAATAGATAGAAATGATCACTCTAAAGTACATATCATCTGCATGGCAGAAGACGCAGACTCTTCTTCCAGATAATGTAAAATTTCTGCAACTAATATGCAACCAAATCAATGCTGAAGATTCTCACTGCATAATCCCAGTGTGGATCATGTAGTTATTCCATAAAAGTAAAAGATTTATGTTGATGTCAAAAGGCTTGCACAACAGATTTTGCAGACACATTTAGGATATGGATTTCTCAACCACAAATGCTCCATCTGCAAACTACAGCACAATAAAAAACAAGACAAACAAAAAAAAAACCCACAACAAACCAACCAACAACTAAAACAAACATCAAAACCACAAAAAAAAAATTAAAACAAAACCACTTGAATTTATACTCTTTCGGCAATAGTAAAAACTAATCCCATTCCCCCCTAGTGGTGTGGGCACAACAGCAACTTGCTTTTTGTTTTCTATTCCAGTTGTCTTATGCAAGCTAATTAAATATATATATACATATTTTTGTCTGTGGCAGGCATAATTCAACACTGCATTAGCACTCCAGCATGATGTAGTAGAAACACATACACACAATTTCATAATCACGGTTTATTTCTTCTTGGCTTTAATCTTTTGTCAGATGCTACTTTATCCCCGAACTGGTACACGGATCTTTCAAAATGCCTAAAATTAAGGAGCTTATGCTGAAGAGGAAAACCTAAAATTGCTTCAGTTACAATTTACCACAGTCTTTAAACAGGACATGGAGTATCATCTTATTTTTTAAAGCTGCATGTCTAACTACTTGTTTTGCCTTCCCCTGTGAATTAAGCATATTAAAGTTAAATCAAGTAAGTCCTCCCCTCCCTGCCAGAAGTAAAGTACAGTCAAGCACCTCAGAAATGTTGTACTTAGTGAAATGGATTTGTTTCTTATTTTGCCTCACTCTGAATCACTGATTAAATCTGGTTATTAAACAAATTTCACCTTTTTCTTTGTATTCCTGTATTGTTTTGACTGAAACATCAGATTCTTTCTAAGTAATGTGAAAACTTTAGAAAAACAGAGAAATCCTAATTATGGAATTTCACATTTACTTCATGAGTGACCTGCATCTTCTGTGGGGAAAGCATTTGCTTCTGCTGCTACTCGCGGCTCATAATACAAACCATACAAGGGTAGGCAAAAATAAACCACTGACTCACAATTCTTTTGTCAGAAGACTGAGGCTGTCTGGGTACCCTAACTATGTGTATCCCTTTGGCAATGCATATTTAGATTTCCTTTTCCTATACTATATTGGTGGTTTTGTTTTGACCTGGTAAAGCACCTGACTTCAGCTCTGAATCCACTGAGAATATATCCTCAAGGCAGTCTTAGAGAAGATTTGGAAGACAAAAAATAACTAATTAGGGAAAACAACTGAAGGTGTGTGAGAAGTGCCATATATGAGACATTAAACAATTTGAGAAGCACAATTAAGAAGTGGCATTCTTGATAAGAAGTTCCTAGACTACTGAAGTGAAACTCTATAGATGTAAGTTCGCAAGCATTTGACAAAGCTAGAACAGCACAATTTGGTCAAAAGACCTTCACAGAAATACCCTAATATCTTTTTCACATCAGCTTATTTCCAGAAATGTTCTGTGAAGTGAATTCTTCTCTGACAGTTAACTCTTGCTTACAGAAATTAAATATTGTTTTTCTATTTTTCCCCTGTAACTTGAGTCCTTTCTCAAGGATTAATTTCCTCAGCCATTATCAAATCAGGCTTCAGATTCTAGAGCAGGGTAGAAAATTTAGATTATACTTTACCCAGAAGTTTCAATACTTCTTTTAAGCTTCCGTTTCTGAAAGGTCAAGTAAACAGAAATGTAGGTCCTGAGCCCTCTAACTACAAAACTGTCAGAATTTGCACCTCTACCTCTATTAAATTAATGCCATATAATACTTTTTATTTCCATCTTTAACTTCTGAATTTTACTCTTGCAATACGTGGAAGCATTTTTATTACACACCCTGTATCACATCCAAAAATACTGTTCTTTGCTCCAGATTATCAGTCAGTCCAAAGGTCAGCTGATTTTCCAAGTTTTCTCCCTAAAACTTGAAAACAGAACACAAACATGCAAACTAAAACATTACCAGAATCTGCAAGTCACTGGGAAACAAATACGAGATTCCAGTCCTGCAAAAGTCTAATTCACATATAAACTCCTTGTACAAGTGCATAGTTCACAGTTATTTTAAACACATAAGCAAAGACAATTCATAGCTTTTACTTGCACCACTCTTAAGTCTTTAGGACAGACATGCACACAATTTCTCAAATTTTAGAACTCTGCTATGCATCGTAAAAAAAACTTATTAAAATAAACCAAACAAAACTGTATTTACTTCCACTCTCTTCAAGTTTTCCAACACAGAAGTTCAAAATACTACAGCACCACACATCCAAATCCATATTTAACTCTCATCCACCTTAAGATACTTGACATATAATAACTGAAAGAGCACAGGGCACATGCCCGGTGATGTGGAACTCAGGGGTACACACAAATGACTTCTGTTGTGAAGTGGAACACTGTTTCTGACATCATCTATAAGCTGCTCAGTAAATTCCCAGAGAAAGGAAGGAAAATATATCAAATGACACACACAAAAATTAAAAAGTATTCTTTGAAAGTATTACTTTGCATATGCACTAGGCCTTAAAGTAAGTCTAAAATACATTTATGGTCTCCAGGTGCTTTTTGCACCTTTCAGGAAGCACAAGTCTATAGGAACATCTTCAATATTTTACTTAATCATTTGTATGGACACGAAGTAAAGTCAAAGAGAATCTTCAGCTTATTTTACTTCTACTTGTCTCCTTATGAAATTACAATTTTTGTTCCACTGATGTTAAACGTATAAAGAAATTAGACTCTGAATTCAAAGACAAAATACCCCTCAGTCATCAGCTTTCCAATACATTAAGGTGTACAGTGTGTCACAATAAATACTATTTTTAACTGGTCAACAGTGCATCAACTGTGCATAAATATGAACTGTCTCCACTGTGAGACTGCCAGCAGCCTTCATTCTTAGTTGTTCCAATGAAATGTCACCTTCATCCATTTTGCATATATTTGAAGAATACCAGCAGTTCCCACAGTGATTTTAAATTTTTCAGCTATGTAATTCTTGACATAAATTACTTCTTCTGATTTCTCTTTAACAAAGATACCCTGTCTTTCATTTCCTAAACAATGCTATTCACCTTCAGCTTGAGCATTACACAAGAGATATTAGAGCATCAAAGCGTTTTTTTAAGTTATTCTAAGTAAACCATAGCTACGACCACATTTGAAACATGGGGCCTAACAGCCTTAACACTGTGCTGTTAAAACACCTTGTAGTTTGATCACAACTTTTAACAAAGATAGAAGCTATTTTCGGGAGATGACAGAATGAAAAACTGTTCAGCCAGCAACACAGACCAGAGATTATTTTAACACTTAGCTCTCACCATCTAAGGCTTTAAAATACTACTAGGAACTTTAAATAAGGGCATTTATCCTCAGCAAAAGGACAGCAAGCATCACTTGAATTTCTCTATTTCTCTATTATTACCTCGTTCTCGGACAACGGCTTACT
>NW_009932421.1:15187-30448 GCF_000696875.1 Nestor notabilis | reverse complement strand
ACTGCTGTAGCTGAACCCAGGACACTGTCTTGAAAAATAATTTTGTAAACTGAGATTTTTTGGAAACTGAGAATTTTGGTAAACTGAGTTTTGTAAACTGAGATTTTGTAAACTGAGATTTTTTAATTGATCTGTTTCGCTTTGCCTCAAAGGAATTCTTTATGGCACTCACAAGAAAGCTGACATACTTTCGTCAATTTTTGTGTTAGTTTTTAGAAACAGCTGTTCCAAAAAACATCAGTAGAATCCACATTAAATACTTTGCTTCCTGGATCCAGCTAACACAAGAAAGAGTCATCCTTGCCAATCTACTAAATTCTTGCCTATGAGAATACACATTCTTTAGAAACAGCATCCGTGCCACTATCTTGTAGGAATACTAAAGTGATGGAAAAGAACCAGAGCTTTTTCTTTAAAGAATTCTACAAGGGAAACTTTCTCTCCAAAGCAAAAGCCACAGATTTCATTGTGCGTTTACTACTTTTATGTACTTGGTATAAAGAAAAGAAGGAAATCTGCCAGGTGGATCAGTAGAGGACAGAGATCTTTAAGGTGCTGGGCACCAGCTGAAAGCAGAGGCAAATGCATATCGTTCACTTGGGAAGTCAGCAAAAGTTTGATCATGCTTAGCATTTATGAATGAAAATTAATTAGTTTTTCCTCTGGTGGCAGGCTGAGAAGCGATCCCTCATTTCCACTCAGACATGTCACTCTGAAGACAAATATAATTAAAAATCCAAGTTGAAAACATGTCCCCTTGTGTATTGAGAGAGTGAGTCAGAAAAGGTGGCATAATGCCCTGTTGCTGCTATTCTGAGGATGGGCACAGGTTTGCATTGGTTATGGTATCTTGCTGACTAAAGCTTTTAATGTCCTTTCTGACATATCGCTGAATAACCCTTGGACAGTTCTTATTGCAGTAGCATTGCCAGGGCTTGCGCTTGACTGCTGTATACCTTAGAGATACAAAGTGTTCTGCCCTTGCAGTTCAGTTGATGGATTTCTACCCTAATATTAAATCCAGGCTGATGAACATTCTGCTGAATTACTGCCTATGTGCCCCTTAGGCCCCTTATTTTTTTATAAGCTTGAGTGGAACTATCACAGCAAAGAATTCAGCCCATGCAGTTCAAATGTGGGAGTCTACTAAGTATAATGTATGAAGTTCAGTGCATGTGGCATTAAAAAATGTGCTAAATAAGGCATAGCCGATAACTTACTATTCAGGTCCATAGGCTCCCCCCTGTTTAGCAATATCCAACCTCCTGCAGGTCCAGTAATGCAACACATTGCTATCTAATTTAAATAATGTCAAAAAGATTAAGTGCTACTAAAACCTATAAAGATAATTAATGCATAGTTGTTAGCATGTCTGACTAGACTTACTCCTGTGTCATTTTTAGTAGTTTTTATCAGTAATTGGTTTAACTTTCATTTGCACTTCTCTCCTTTTAAAGTCTTAATACTTCTAAGCTGGCAGAGGTATGAGTAAACAATCACAGAGCTATAAACAATTATAAGAATTCTAAGAATTATAATTGCTGGTGTAATTACTTAACTGGTGCAATTACAGTATGAATTTCTTTGCCTATTTGTCACACTGTATTTGAGTTCAGTGGAACTGAACGCATGGTGTAAGTTCAGTGAAAGATGCTTCAGACATTAATGCAGGACTTGCAGAGCAGCCTCCAGCTTCTGCAGGAGTCTCAGCTCTGTCATGGGCTCTAGGAGGTGGCTTCTTGGGTAACTTTGTTAATGACAGGGGAAAAGCTTTTCAGAAAGAACTGGGTCAACTACCACCACTCACCTGGGAAATAGACTGTGGAGGCACTCTGGGATTGCAGCAGCTTTTTTCCAGGTTTCAGCTATTACAGGTGGGGCTTTGCAGACACTGTGATCTCAGGAACCTGTGAAGAGGACACAACATGGAGATTAAGTTAATATGGGAACTTTGTAATCAGAAAGGCCTGCAAATCCATGAGTCCTTTAACTTTCTTTGATACTTAGGAATATAATCCCTCACCATGACTAGGAGGAAGCTGGTAAGAGCTCTGAGAATTCTTATTTCCCATTTTTTTGGTTGATTCACTGGGTAATTTTGATTTTCCTGATGACCTTTATGACTGTTAGGTGAGAGTTTTCTGTTTGTTTGGTTTTTATACTGTAGAAAGTAAATGCTCAGCCTGCTGAAAGATAGCCAGTTGGAAACAAATAGTTTTCTATCTCTGAAAGCAGTGGTATTTAGTAAATTTGGTTTAAATTTGGTTTAAACCAACTGTACAGCAGTTTGGTAATGCATTAAATAGTAGCACAAAAGAAAAAAACAAACCAAACCATTCTCTATTATTTGTTTTCTTTGTTATATATATAATAAAGACATTAGAAGTTGAATGATATTTTGAATATATGGACACTTTCTGCATTTAATTTTCTGGATTTTGCCTTAGTTCTTGTCAGAAACATGCTTGGGGCTTTTGATAAGACTGTCTCTGTCCCATACCTGATGTGCCATATGTGCTTGCCTGCAGGCCTTTTAATTTACAGTGAAGTAACCTGCTGATGAAACAGCTTTCAACATTGTTTATGTTTCCTTAATAATCCACCAGGGTATTGAAACTGGAGTTGTCAAAAAAAGTCCCAAACCCTAGCACTAAACTTGCTGTAAGACAAGAACCCAGACTAAAGGTTTGAAAACTTAATTACACACAGATGTATTATATCCCCTGAATACAGGAGTATGTTAAGTTGATAGGCTGCAAAAATTAAAATTAAGTCACTTTTTTTATGTTTCGTCTGTTTCTTTAGTTTTAGTTCACTGTTTCATTTTGTCTGTATTCTGCTTAACAACTTCTATTTTTTCTTTGTTGAGTCTACAGTGTTGCCCTATAAAATGTCCTTTTTTTCCTTTCATCTGCCTGATTTCTCCTTCTTGTTTAGGTAATCAAAAATCTAACATTGGCAGATTTTCTTCAAGGTTAGCCCAATTTGGAAGAAAAGTGATCTCATTTTCCTTGCAGAAAAGCTAATTATTCGGAGCTTTGGAGATCTTGTTTCTCTGTGTATAAAAATGTTGGACCCACAGGAGATTTTTAATCCAAGAAGTATGTTAGCAATTGCCACTTCTATTGTTCGTGTGACCTCATGGGATGAGGTTACCTCCAAGCCATATAAATATGTATTTTTAATCATGCTTACAAACTGAGATCTGGAGAAACTAAGAATTAAGCCAAAAAAACCCCAAACTTGTAGGTTGTTCCATTCTATTGTTTTGAATGGTACCATGGTATTTTAATTCAAGGCAGTGATTACAGAGTGATCAAGTATCTCCTCTTAATTAAAGCTTCGGTAAGTGTTCCATTACTACTCTGGGTTTTTGTTTGTTGCTTTTTTTTTTTCTTGCTGCCTCTTTTCTTTCACCTCTGGGGATTCTTTTTGGTTTTCAGATGAACTTTTAAAGTGAATTAAAACTATCCTGAAAACGTGAATAAAAATGATCAAATTGTTCTCCAGAGAGTAATTTAGAATTGCTCTTTCCAAATGGATTCCAGCCAGGGTAATTCTTTTCCTGTGTAAGCACTTCTGATAATTTTTTTGGGGAAAAGTAAAAATTACAATTCATCGTTACTCTTTATCCTTCAGAAATCTGTCCTTTGTTTAGAGTATAGCCATACAAACAATTTGGTTTTCATGTGTTTTAGTTCGTATGACATGTGCTAGCTAAGGGCAGAAAGAGAGGAAAGGGAGAAGAGGCATCCAGAATGAGGGCTAAATTGATTATGTTTCTAGAAACAAAAGTGGTTTATTTTTCCAAGATCTTGAATCCCTGTCCCACAAATGTTACAGAAGATTCTATTTTCTTGAGATGTAGATTGCTGCAATGTTAAATGCTTCAATAAACTCATCAGTCCCAGTTCTGATTAGAATTCAGAGGTTGGGACTGGTCTTTATTGAGCGTATAGTGGATTAACATAGAATCATAGAATAGTTAGGGTTGGAAAGAACCTTAAGATAATCTAGTTCCAACCCCCCTGCCATGAGCAGGGACACCACACACTAAACTATGTACAAAGCTCTGTCCAGTCTGGCCTTGAACACAGCATGGGTTGGAGCATTCACAACTTCCTTGGGCAACCCATTCCAGTGCCTCACCACCCTCACTGTGAAGAACTTCTTCCTTATATCTAACCTAAACTTCCCCTGTTTAACTTTAAACCCATTACCCCTATTCCTACCACTAGAGTCCCTAATGAAGAATCCCTCCCCAGCATCCTCGTAGGCCCCCTTCAGATATTGGAAGGCTGCTATAAGGTCTCCACGCAGCCTTCTCCGGGCTGAAGGGCCCCAACTTTCTCAGCCTATCTTCATACAGGAGGTGCTCCGGCCCTCTTATCATCCTCGTGGCCCTCCTCTGGACTTTCTCCAGCAGCTCCATGTCCTTTTTATGTTGAAGACACCAGAACTGTACACAATGCTCCAAGTGAGGCCTCGCAAGAGGAGAGTAGAGGGGCAGGATCACCTCCTTTGACCTGTTGGTCACGCTTCTTTTGATACAGCCGAAACAAAGCACAGAGGTGGATCCTGAGGCTCATTGACAGGCCAGTGCTGGTTAAGACTGGCAAGTGAGGACAGGTAGTTAGCCCACATTCTGTCAAATAACTCTCACATCACATTTTTTTATCTCCCCAATATGTTTATCTGCTTCATTTGCTGCCTTCTTTAATTTCTGATCATATTTCTTCTTAGAGGTTAAAGAGAAGGACAAAGAGGATAAAGAGCAAAGATTTAAAATGCTCCAAGGTGGATCCAGTTGGAGTTCCTTCCTGCAGATGTATGGAAGAAAACGAAATTGATTTGTAGTGCAACTTTTTTATTTAGTTGTTTAAACACCAGCTGCTTTCAGAAGCAACTGCTTTCAAAATGCCTTCTCTATTGTAGAGTGGATAAGCTGTTAAATTCTTGACTTTTAGAAAAATGTGCCTATCACATTAATGTGCTTGAAGATTCACGATTGTTTGGTTGTGGGGTTTTGCTTTACAAATTATTGGAGTTTTTTTCTAACGTGAAATCATTGGGATCAAGCTAACTACATAAAATTACAGAACTTTCAGGAAGTCTGAGAATAAGTCACAAGTGTTTTCATTAAGCTTTACAGCAGTTTTAGGCCTTATTCAGAAGAACATAATTGTATAAAAAATACCTGTATTTAATAGTGTTTGGTTCTTAAAGTCTTTAATGTTTTTAGAATTATGGTCTTTTTACAGCATTTTGTATTATGGTCATGACTTTGTTTGCTTGACATTCTTGGAATTTTAAAGAGGACAGGATAACAGAAGATAAAGTCATTGATTTCTCTAATCTGCTGGTCCTAAACCTGTTTCCATTTTGAAGGAGCATAGAGCTTCATGTATATTTTATTGCTGCAGTTGAGCAGCAGGATGCTGCAAGGGATGTGTGTGAGCTCTTATTTCACTCTCTTGTTGGCAAGCGATCCCTTGTGCCAAGCTAATGGCTCAAAAAGAAGCCTATTCCCTTAAGAGTGTAACAGGAAATAGCTGTTTGTAAGGTGATATACAAAACACTATTTTTTTACTGACATTTCTCTTTCTGCAGCATCTTTCAAGAAAGGTCATTCCTTCTGTTCCTTCTGTTTCTTCTATTGATGATTCAACTAACAGTGTTGTGAATAGAAATGCAATGCTATTAACACCCTATGGTGCTAACCTTTATTTTAATGAAATATTAATTCCTAAAGAAATAGTCAGAAAGCTGTTAAGAGTGGGGACTGGCATGTATAAGTTAGGTTGGTTGAAGTTAAAGGGACAAGACTAGAGAGTTGAATGTGGCAGCCTTCAACCATTCCTTCCATTCTGGGTATTTAAGTGTGTATAAATATTAAGTGATTCCTAGGGAGCCTTTTGGCAGACAACTTAATCATTCTCACTGACTTTAACAGTCTTTAAATATTAAGTTTTCTTTGAGACTAAGCTCTTTAGGACAAGGACCAAATCTTCATTTATACTCTTACAGAGGCCAGCAAGTCCTGAGTATTTTTCAGCCTGTCACTTTGATAAAGTGACCATTAATTAAAATTGATATTTAATCTTCACTAACTCTTTCCAACAGTCTAGTGATTTGGAGGTTTAATGATCAAACCATTAGATTGTTAATTATTTTAACTGGGAAAAAACCCAAACAACCTCAATCTTCTGCTGTTGCAGATGACGTTGAATAGTTTGTCATTATTTGCCATAATCAAGGCCAGGTTTGACAGAGCTTTGGATGACATGGTTTAGTGCAAGGTGTCCCTGCCCATGGCAAGAGGGTTGGAACTAGATGATCTTAAGGTCCTTTCCAACCCTAACTCTTCTATGATTCTATGACTATTCTATAATTGTAATCAATTCATGTTCCATTGGATATAGATGGGGAAATCCTAGGAAAGTAGAGATGTTATATGCATGTGAGAAAAAGAAAGAATGCTTGTGTGATGATAAGATGGAAGCAAGTAGAAAGAGTAGTTTTGGGGAGATAAACATGAAAGACTGTAAAAATAAAACCTGACTTGTACAAAGAAAGTGTGCAGACTCATTCACTCTGTGTCTTCTCAAAAAATAAAGTCCTCCAGCATATCATCCCATGTTTTGACACACTGACATTATTTTGTACTTCAAATCTGGTAGAGGCAAGTATGTTGTGTACTCTAGGTGTTGAGGTAAACTGCAGCCTGATACCTTCAAAAGAATATGACCGACACCAGTAGGAAGAAATCTAGTTGTTTTTAAGACTGATCTTAATAGAATTATGATTAGGATTATAAAATGCCACTGCCCATGATACTACTAGCACTCAATTCATTACTGATGAGCGAAATTGTTCCATATGCATGTCAAGTTTGCTGTAGTTTCTTGTCTACGTATAGGGTATGAGCAACTTTTCAAATACCGTATTGGGAAGCTGGCAGAAACACAGTTCAAAACTGCTTGGTTATAAACACTGGCATTTTATTCTTTGAAATGATTTATCTAACCCACAAAAAATAATACTTTGCAATTAAGAATATTGCAATTTGTCAAAAAAGAAATAGAATAGAAATAAATGGAAAACAGAGACCTACTACTTTATGTGCTGTGCTACATTTTGTTTTTTTTCCACAATAAGTGTTTGGCTGTTGTGTGACAGTTTTGTTATTTCAGTAGTTCAAAACCAGAAACCAAACAACAAACATGTACAAGAATTTAAGTGTGCTACAACACAATGTGAATTGTATTGGGGTTTACCAGTATTTGGGAATAGAATTTCCAAGTAGTCATGGTTTTGCCTGCAAGAGTATTCTGGAGTATTGTCTACATTTAATGCCTAATAAACTCCACTGTCACCTGACATTTAATTAAGAATAATCTTTCTGGAACACTACCAGTGAAAACCATTTCTGATTTGAAGATTTTATCAAATCCAGCTAATTATTTTGGGTACAGTAGAGATTTAAGACTGCATTCATGTGTATAATAACATTGCTATCATAATAATAATAGTTTCCAATAATACCCTGACCATTGTGTTCCATGGACGATTTATTGGTAGGAGTGGTTGAAACCTTGTAGTGACTATAATGTAGCTACTTTAGTCAGTGAATATTGGCATTTACCACACAAACTTGAGAAGCTGAGATGAAATTCTTAAAAGCACTCCTTGTTGTGCACTTATACTGTACTTGTAGGTAGAGAGAAACCACTATGTTCCTTCTGTATGAAACTCCTGACTGAATATTATGGAGGATTGATGTTTCTAAGTCAGATATTGAACAAGTATGAGTTCTCCTCAGTTTTCATAATATGCAATACCTTTGGGATAGTGAAAGAGTCAGAAAGCATTTGCATTTAACTCTTACTAGCACCAAGATATTTTTAATCATACAAAATTTCCAGAATCAGGTACAGGTTGGGCTGTATGGTTGGGGAAATGGTATAAAAGTACCTTTTGCATCACACTCTTCACCTGAGAGCATTAAATCAGTTATAAACCAATAGTTTACACTTCAACATCTCTTTGAGGTCTTTAAATTTTAAGATCTCACCATTGTGTTCTGTTTTTTCCCAAGTAGAAAAAACCCCACCATTAAATGTCAGAAATGGACATGGTATATGTTTAAAATTATTTATCATATAATAAGCATATATCTAGACTGTAGGTAGATAGGAATTCATTATTTTTTAATATCTGCAAATATAGTCAAATATAGCATAAATATATCTTAGGTTTTCTGTATAATTTCAAGGAAAAATATTTAAATGTGACAGAACTCCATGCAAATGTTGAATAATTACGGTGTACTGGAGACAGATAATTTGTTATAAAAGGTAAAACTATTTCACAGAGTTTAAGCCATACTATTTTCTGATTTCCAAGTTTGAAATCTCACCCATTTCGTTAAGACTACAGTATTGTTCAAATAGCTTTTCTCCCTGAGGGTAGGTTTAACTGAATGTTACACTTTCACGGTGCAACAAAATACTTAACTCTCTACAAACCAAAAATACAAAGATATAGTATGAGAGCAGATTATCCCAAGGCAGGTGCAGTGTTATGTCCTGCTTTTGTCATGCTCTCTTCTCTCTGGACACTGAACTCCACCTTCTCATGGTCACTGCAGCCAAGCCTGTCCCCACCTTCCACAACCCTCACCAGTTCTTCCTTTTTTGTAAGGATGAGGTCCAGGAGAACACTTTAGACTTCAATGGTTAACAGTACAGTCTGCCACTGAACACTAGTTTATCTTTATTTCTATGTCTTACTTTTATATTAGTGTCTGCATATATCTGATAAAATATATCTTACTAACATAATACCAATAAAGATGGTTGCCAACTATTTTTTTTTCCTACATTTAAGCAGATTTAATGTATTTAGCAAACTTAATAATCCATTGTAGTTATTTAAAAGCTCAAGCATTATAACAGAAAATTATTCTGGATTAGAGTGAAAAATTCCAAACCATAGTTTCTTCAAGTTATAAATGTCTAGGTAAAAACAGTGAGTGAGACAATAGAGTCAATGTGGTTGATTCTAAAACTTCAGTATCAGGTTTTGGCCTCCTATTTGCAAGCTGTACAAAATGACAGTCCAAGGCTTACCTATTGTCATGAAGGCAGAGGCATTGTTTTGCAGTTATCAAAGACTGTGTTAGTTGTTTGTTGTTTTTCATAGGTTTGATAAGCATTTATAGTGTGAGAATTATAGTGTTGCCTTTCTGTCACCTGAGCAGGAACCAGTATAAATGATTACCAGCAGTGGTTTTCCAGCAGGTCCACCTTGGCTGGGGAGAATGTCTACAGAAGATATAGAGCAAAAGAAAAGTTATCCTTCCATTAACAGCTGCCAGAGCAGGGACAGGCAGCTGATACTTCACCTTCAGTATCAGCTTCTCACTCGAAGGTTCCAACTACCTTGTTTTTTAGGACAACCATATAAAGGGATTGTTTAGTACTTCTCTAAGGGGCTTCTAGAACACGTTACTTGCAGGTCCCTGAAGTTTCAACATGCTGTATGTTTTCTTTCTACTCCACAATTTGCAACAGGAAACATAAGGAACGTTCCCAGTATCAATATTTCTGTTCTCCCAAATATATTCAAAGTTATTTTGTAAGGTGTCTGACATAAATTAAGCGAGTGTCTTTCATTTTGTTTTTATGACTACATCTTCTTTAAACTTGACCTGTGTTTATGTTTCCTGCACATATCTAGTGATGAATGATATTTTCTTTCCTGAAGACACTTCAAGTAAAGTGCTTTTTTCTGTCATTTTCAAGCTCTCTTCTAGTAAGTTTTTTTTTCTTCTATAGAGAAATAAAATCAAAGGTCATGATATTCTGAATATCAGCTATAAAAAAATATATTTTCCTTGAACACTAAAATATTTTCAGTGTGTTTTTCTCTTTGGGATGAATAAAACCTGCAAATATGTTTCCAAAGCCTTTTTTTCATTTGTTTGTTTGCTTTTCAAACTGCCAATTTTATTTAAAATAAATACTTTTCCACTGAGAAAATAAAATGTTGCCTTAAAAAAAGAAAATCAAATGGTTTTATTAATGGTCTAAAAAGTTCTTAGTATTAGTTAGATTGCAATGGCATAATAAATGGCCCTTAATTTTTACAAAGGCCCACTCTCAGGGAAAAAAAATAAGTGCAAAACCAAAACTATTCCTTTAGTTTATACATTTTTCTACTCTATTTTTCATCTAAAACAAATAAAAATATTGTATCTGTTTGGAGATGAGAAATTCACATACAAGAATTACATCCCATTGTTGAAACACATCTATTCCTGTGCATTACAGCACAATGCACCAAGGAGCAGTATTTCACTTTCTGGAAGAGCAAGGAAGATGACAATAAATACATTGTATTTGAGGCTAAAGTTTTTAATACCAAAAGCATTACCCAGAAAAGGTACCTACAAAGTGCAATGTCCTAGTCACAGTTTATGAGACATTCCTCAGTGAACAAAGTTTCATGTGATGACTCAGTCCTTTTATGTGAGAAATAGCTTTTCTTTTACTGGAAACTAGCAGTCAGTATCTTAGATTTTGTGCTAGTTGTTAGAATATTTTACATGTTAGCTTGCATTCAGCTTCTTATAAAAAACTTGCCTTTCTGAAGATGAGAGATTGCTAGTTTGAATGAAATGTAGTAAAGATATGAGGATTTCCAACTTAAGTATTTCTAACGATTTTTCTTTGATTTATATACCTCTTCACTTCCTTCCATCCTCTCCACCACAACATATAGCTATAAAGCCATCAATAGAAAGCCAACAAATATAAAAGTTAAATTAATAATTGATGTCTTAGAAACATTTTGGAAGAATTATTAACTCCATAGGTTGCATTTGTGATATTAGAAATTGCTGTCTATCTCTTGAGAGTTCTGGAAGGAAATCCTATAAATGTCTGTTAACACAAGCAATTGTCTCAGCATAATGTCAAAGCTGAAATAAGTATGCTGCAGTGTAATTCCACTGGATGACAAACTTTAGGGTTCTTGTGTATAGATATCTTTCTAAGTCACCTTTAGCTAAAATAAAAACACATAAGTTATGGTTATGAGGTTAAATTTAGAATCATAGAATCATAGAATGGCTTGGGTTGGAAGAGACCTTAAAGACCATCTAGTTCCAAAACTCCCTGCCATGGCCAGGGACACCTTGCCCATGCGACCAGGTTGCTCAAAGTCCCATCCAACCTGGCCTTGAACACTGCCAGGGATGGTGCAGTCACAATTTCTTTGGGCAACATGTTCAGTGTCTCATCACTCTCATTAGGAAGAATCTCTTCCTGATGTCTAATCTAAATCTCCCCTCTGTCATCTTCAAGCCATTCCCTCTTGTCCTATCCTTACATGCTCTTGTAAAAAGTCCCTCTCCAAACTTCTTGTAGGCCCCCTTTAGGTACTGGAAGGCTGCTTTCAGATGTCCCTGGAGCCTTCTCTTCTCCAGGATGAACAGCCCCAACTCTCCCAGCCTGTCTTCACAGGAGGGGTGCTCCAGCCCTCTGGTCATCATCATGGTCCTCTGGACTCGTTCAGGCAGGTCCATGTCCTTTTTGTGCTGGGGGGCCCAGAGCTGAACATAGTACATAGGCTTCAGTTAGTTTCTGCAAAAACATATTACTCTCTTATCTCAATTTTTGGTCCAGAAAAAGCAGCATAAGAGATGCCCTGGTGGGTTAATGATAAAAGAAAAGATCTTGAAGAAGGAAGTTTACTTTAAAGCTTATAACACCAACAGTAAGAAATAAAACTTGAACTTTACTTTTCAAGCTCAGCTGAAGATACAGTCTCAATTTATAAAGGTCAACCAAACAAGAACAAAAATAAAATGCCATGGACAAACACTGCTGTTTGACCAGTTAATATTTATAATATTTTTCCAGGGGAAATTTTCCTGTTTGGTAATTGTTAACAATTATTTCATTTAACAAATGTTCTACAGAAATTAAAAAAAAAAAAAGAAAATTATAATTTGTTTTCATTCTATAGGATGTTGTAACTGAAAAGACTATGTTGTTACAAAGAGATTTCTCTTCAAAACTGAGAGGAAAATCAGATAAGCACATAAGATTTCTGAGACTGTCTCTTAACAAAAAAACCCAAGAAAATGCCATGAAATAGCTTTTGATTATTACTGTGTCTGTCAAGTGACATTTAAATGACAAATGAAAAAAGAAAAGTTAAGGTTCTTCAAAGATCTTTCAGTTGATTAGCTAATATTTGTTCATAGAGATTTACTGGCATTAAAAAAAGTCGATCAGTTATAGTAATTGCATATTTCAGATGTTGGACATGTTTTCTAATTATTACTTATGCCTATCATGTCTTCCAATCAGTGTTTTATTACAGAAAATAGTTTATTCTTACTTTGTTTCTTTTCTATCTGTGAAATTATTATAAAGAACAAAAACAAACAAAGAACTACTTACACAGAAGAATTTTCAGTTAACTGTGACAAGATATCTGTGAAATGGAAGTAGAATTAACATGAAAACAGAGATCATATTTTGTGCCTGAGTGACAAACAGTACTATATGTTACAGTTAAAGTGGCAAGATTTTGGGTCTTAGATCATAATTTATTGCTTTGGAAACTTAATAATAGCTGAAAAACTGGCTAGTTCACCTACACCTCAAGTTTGCTTCAGCATGACTTTGGCCCTATTAGCATTTCAATTAACTGTTGGCACACTCATTAATCTCTGTTATCTCATTAGGAAAAAAAAAAAAAAAGAAATCTGATTTTTTCAAGCATGTGAAATAAGTTAACTTACATCACCTTTTGCTGTTATTGTACATTAGTGGGACATGCAGATTTAGTGACCTGTACAAAAACATTTGTTTTACAAAATAGTATTCTAAAAGAATATTATGATGAGCAATAAAAGCATGAGTACTTACAGCCTTGCAAAGAGTCACTTACTTTCAGTGGCTGATATTTCCTAATTCCTGTATTTTGGAGAGGAATAAATGTTGCCTAGAAGCCATTTAACATCTTTTCTAAACCTTCACATTTTGGTTCCATGGAAAAACCTTGTAATTTTCTACAGCTGGTGCTGCAACTGTGGAGGTAATAATACTAGAAATGTTAATGTCCTCTGTCAAACAGTCGTTTCCTGCAAAAGCTATAGCATTTCTTAGTAGGTGATCTTTCTTTATTTTCTCCCCAAGGAATAAACCAAACAACATATATCCCTAATGATGAAGGTCACAAAATTTCCAAGTTTCATGCCACATCTTAAAAATAAAGATGTATTTCATGCTAGATCTTCAGCTCACATAAATAGTGAATCCACACATTTCAATATGCTCTTTACTTGCTATGTTTATTTGAGCTGAAAAATCAATTGAGTTAAGCAGCCAAGAAACCAAATAATTGTTATTTCATTTGCAGCACATTTGACTGGCAGCAATGCTGGACAGTATCAGACACACCAATAGCACCTGTAAATGCTAAATAGTTAAGTGATCTGGACAAGAATCCAAGGCGATGAACTCACAACTTCTGTCTATTTACGCAGACATGGTCAGCAATGAAGAATACTAGCTATTGCAAATCAAGGAAGGAGGAAAAAAATACTACTTGTGACATGGTGAACTCAGAAAATTGCTGGTGATATTTCCTGAAAGCAGAAAGTGTATATTTACTTGAGGTCTAAAGTGTTTATGTTCTCTCTCTGGTCATCTAGACAAAATTACTGCAACTGCAGAAACCGTAGAACAGTTTCAATTTTGAATTACTTATTTTTTGAGAGTTACAGGAATTCTTTGGTGTGTCCTTCCCCAAATTATCTTAAAAACAGCAAAGTATTTCACTGAAGTAATCAGCAATTTTTCTCTGTCTGAAATAACATTAAAGCATTGAATACAGTATTAACGTTACATACCATGAAGTCAAAAATTACTAAGTCAAAAAAGATTTTTATAAAGCCAAAGCAAAACATTTTGGAATATGAAATTTTATTTTAATATGAAATATTCAATAATATAGTGCAATGATACAATATGATTAATATAATTACGTACACTTAATATAGCTTAATTTAATAATTGATGTTTATTAATATAATATTTTAATACTTATATTTGGAATACTTGTACTACCCGAGTATCGGTCCATCCTGGCCTGCTTAGAGGTGTTGCATTTTCTTTATACTATATGTTATGACTAGATACCTGGCTCAAAGGCATGAATTAAATTTTAATAAGACACCTAAAAGTATTTCACTCTGTGTATGTAATATAAGGACAGAAATTGCCCCATCATTATTCCATTATATGTGTGTAATCTTACCTGTATCAGTGAAAATATGTTATTATAAAATGGTCTCAGCATAATGACTTACTCTAAAAATCTTTTGGGTATACTATAATAAGAAGCTCTTTTGAATTACCATTGGCTATAGCATTATATTTTAGCGCACATCCTTTATGAATATAAAGAGCAGACAATTACAATCTCTCAGTGCCCAATTCTTAAAAATCTTTTCAGCCTCAGGAGAAAATCTGCATCATTCTGTCAACAATCAACAATAACACTGAAAACCTAATCCGTTTTGCAAAATACCAACAAAAGTCTTTCAGAAAAAATGTAGAGATTTGCCACTAGTGCTTTATTTCTTTTCCTACATTGGGACAGGACACTAAATTTAATTTTTCTTTTCCAAGCATTTAAAGGGTTAACATGGTAGATCACTCCCTGCAGATCAAACTCTTTATATAAGATGATTAATTTAAAGTGGAAAGTTATCTGCATGTGCAGGGAACCTTGTCAATCATAATATTTACAGAAAAGGGACTAATAATATTTGCTTTATCATTTCATTTGATCATTTTTTTTCTCTATTTTAACTGCAAACTCACAGGTTTTCTTCTTACTCTAGCTTTGTGAAGCACCTAGTACAATAGGGCCTGACTTCCATTTTGATGTAAACATTCTAAATATTTCTATAATGAAAAGAATTACCAACCAATATGTCACTATATTAATAGTGGTCTCTGCTGTTGTTTATAGTAATGCTGATTTGGAATCTTTGCTCTCTTCTTTCTGTTAGCCTTTATGTCTTAGCTCCACATCAGCTTTCTCCATCGCTTGTAGCGCTAAAGTGACATACCTTAAGATTTGAATCATAGAATAGTTAGGGTTGGAAAAGACCTTAAGATCATCTAGTTCCAACTCCCCTGCCATGAGCAGGGACACCACACACTAAACTATGTC
>NW_009932421.1:0-15016 GCF_000696875.1 Nestor notabilis | reverse complement strand
TGAAGACTCCCTCCCCAACATTCTTATAGGCACCCTTCAGATACTGAAAGGCTTCTATAAGGTCTCCACACAGCCTTCTCTTCTCCAGGCTGAATAGCCCCAACTTTCTCAGCCTGTCTTCATAGGGGAGGTGCTCCGGCCCTCTTATCTCCTCATGGCCCTCCACTGGACTTGCTCCAACAGCTCCATGTCCTTTTTATGTTGAAGACACCAGAACTGGACACAATACTCCAAGTGAGGTCTCATGAGAGCAGAGTAGAGGGGCAGGATCACCTCCTTCTACCTGCTGGTCATGCTGCTTTTGATGCAGTCCAGGATACAGTTGGCTTTCTGGGCCGCAACCACACACTGAAGCTGGCTCATGTCAAGCTTCTCACCAACCACCACCCCCACGTCCTTCTCCACAGGGCTGCTCTGAATCTCTTCTCCACCCAGCCTGTAGCTGTGCCTGGGGTTGTGCCGAGCCAGGTGTAGGACCTTGCACTTGTCTTGCTTAAACTTCATGAGGTTGGCATCGGCCCACCTCACAAGCATGTCAAGGTCCCTCTGGATGTTTTAGTCAGCTGAGTGGATCAGCTGGCTACCTCACTGTTGAGTGTACCACTTGGTGGTGTGAATATTTTAATGAACTCATTGGGAGAGTGTGAATGCCTCCCTGAGTTAGCAACACCAGCATGGGGGTGAGTATAACACAGAGTATAAATACTACTCAACTAGCAAAAGAATGTTGAAAAAAGCAATGGGCTTTGGCTGGCTTTAACCCGTGTATTCCTTCCCAGCAACTAGGGATGCCTAGTGTCATAATGGTGAGCATATAATAGAGACCAGCAGTGGAGATCGGATTAATATTGTGATTGAACTGTGTATTGCCATTGTT
Source organism: Nestor notabilis (assembly GCF_000696875.1). Lineage (NCBI taxonomy): Eukaryota > Metazoa > Chordata > Aves > Psittaciformes > Psittacidae > Nestor > Nestor notabilis. The sequence continues at coordinate 14,139 of NW_009932421.1, read as the reverse complement.
ATATTTTCTAAAGGTAACTTATATTTACATTGGGTTTTTTTTTCAGTATATTTTGTGTAATTCTGCTAAATCAGAAATCCTGTGTAATGTCAAATATCTTCAGTTAAGTACCTTTATTAAATTATTAATATTATTTATTTATTAAATGTTACATCCTCTACACATGGCATATCTAAAAGAACCTCAGCAGTGAGTATTGTACTCTAACAATTGAATATTGCAAACAGCAAGATGTATGTGTCATGGTAATTTATATCATCAAATATAAATATAAAGAATATCACCAGATAACTAAGTGCTTGTACGCAGCTAGTCTGTCCAGGATTTCTCGTGATATTGTTGAGGACAAGGGATGTCACTTGTTGAGTCCTATTCATATTTCCAGGTCTCTTCATTTGCTGACATTTTGGTTTGGATGTGTGTGTTTGGGGGGTTTCCATGGTTCTTTTATTTTTATTTTTCTTTTTTTTTAGTTTGGTTTGTGGTTTTTTTGTTTTGTGGGTTTTTTGATTGTTTTTTTGTTTTGTTTTGTTTTGTTTTTTCCTTCAGATGCTGAAACAAATGACTCATTTGCATTTCTTCCTCATTCATGCAAAACTTACCATTTCTATTAAGGATTTCTATACAGCCAATGATTTTCTCTGTTCCGTGGATGATATTCAGTTTTCTTTGTTTTCCAGAGCATGGTGTAGAGAGCATGGTGTGATATTTGAAGTTCATGGCCTGCTTTATCTCCAGAGGGTGCTGAAATAGCTCTTCTGGCTTTTGTAGTTGAATCAAATTGTATATAATGAAGTGAAAGAGTCTATGAGGAAAATACCATGGATATAATCACCTAATCTTTAATAATAAATCTACTATTAGAGCTAAATCAGTGTTGTTGTTTGGCTTTGGTTTATTTGGGGTTGTTTAACTATAATTTCAGTTGCAATTTCTTTGCCTTTGGAAAGTATTGTAAATTAGAAAATAAGTTATTGAAAAAGCTGGATAAGGCAGAGCAGACGAGGGTTTATATTTAGCCAGTCATTAACTTTTTCTAGATCTGTGAAAGCAGATGTCAAATATATTATGTATAAAACCAGTATATATTTATGCATATTTATGTATATATAAACAGATGCCAAATGTATAGGATGTCAATTCAACAGATGTAAAATAGGTAGGAGAACTGCTTCTAGGGAGCACTGAAATAAACCAGAATGAATCTCTGAGTTTAAATCACACTTTTTAATCTTTGCCTAAGGCAATTCTGTCATCTTCAATAGTTGATATTAAGTTGTACTTAGGAAGATTAACATTTATGCCTTAAGACATATTCAAGGAAGTTTGTTCTACTGTATGAGATTTTGTATCCCTATAACAAAACATCTCTTTGAGACTATTACATATTGTGTAGTACACAATGAGACTGTGATCAGTGGGAACAAGTGCTCTGATTTTCTGGGTTCAAATGATCCTTTTGACTTTTCCAAGGCATGCCTTTTTTTCTCCCTTGTCCTTTTCTTCCTAAGAGAAGGGAACCATTATAATGGAAACTCTAACAACAAAGTTATAATGTACTCTTGCTTGCTCGCCAACCTCAAAGCAGCCTGATGTTGTACGTACTACATAAATCATTTGCCATTAATTTCAAGCATGATCAGAAAGGCTACTGTAATTAGACATGAGAAGAATATGTAAAATATAAGTAAATTAATGTTGAAGAGCTTGTATTTTTATTACCAACTCTGCATTGATTTCAATAAAGGTTTGCTGAATATACTGAGTTTCAGCTGTCCTTGTTTTCTTTAGTTATAGTTTAGTAATGCAAACACTTTAAACTAATTTCTTGAGAATCTTTAAGTCTAGCCTAATCGGCTTAGTTATTTGTAGCGAACACTCTGAAAGTAATAGCCTAATTTTCTGATATCTAGCTAGTAGTGGAACCGTTACATATAACCAAAATACGGAACTTCTTGGACTGGGCTTTTGCAAAGAAAGGCAGTTTCTGCATACACAAACCTCTGATATATCATGTGTCTTGTTAGAGTTTCTGATACAGTTTGATTAAATAAAGAAGCTTATGGATCCACTGTCCTTTTTTACATCAACAATATATAAAGCAAGGTAATAAGTCCAGTATTTTTATTCATTGATTCATCTATTATTTCTCATGAATATTTCAGTAAAATAGAAACACCTTCCTGTTATTCTTTCTAGAATAATGTATAAAAGCAGTTCTAAAATGGCAGGTATTCATCATGACATTTCAATATTCAGCTGTTATTTTCTTTTATACCTCCTGGATGAATTTGGCATTGGATTTGATCCTATGCTTCTTGAAATCAGTAGGAGCCTTTTTATTGATTTCAATAGAGCAGAAGTAGGCTTGTGGAGACAGAGTGGCTTGAGTAGTTAAGAAAAATAGCTTTATACATCCTCAGCAGAATAAATTCCACTTTGGAATGGAGTTTCAGTGTCCGGTGACTAGGCTTTTATTAAAAATGTGGCTTTTGCCAAAACAGTTCAGTTATAACAATAACCAAGACTATTCTTTGCTTTCCTGAATGTGTACAATGAGACTCTTTATAACTCTTACCTTGTTCGATTTTGTTTTCTTTGCTCAGTGTTTGTAGACTTGGCAAGAGCTCAGTGGTTTGTTTAGTTTTCTTACAATCCCAAAAGGCCACACTCTACTTGTTGAAGGCATGAATATTACTTCACTACCACTGCTGCCTCCTATGTGTCATTTGACGACCTCATGCTCTGTAAATGTCTTCTGTCTAACCCTAATGTAATCCCGAAACCTGTCTAATTAGACCAGGCTGAGAGATCAGTGCTACTCTGTGAGAGGGTTGCACAGGCTGAGTACAATGTTCACTGTGAAATTAATTACAGCAATGACATAATTACCACAAAATCCCTATCATTGGGAATTAACATCAGGATTGTTCTATGTTGTTTTGGCAACTGAAGCACAGTGAATGTGAAATGTTGCTCTTTATTTTCACAGTCCTGGTTCTTTTTCTTGAATTGAGAATGGAATGTCACAAGTGTGGTAAGTGGAATCTTAGCAGCCAATTCAGGTCAATATTCTGAACTCTGTGACTAATCTGAAAAAAAATGTGGGTTCCCTACATGCAAATGGAGACATGCACACTCTAATTCTCTTTTCTTAGCTGGTCATACACTAATATACCATCTTATGGTATGGTATATTAGGATTGGTATATGGTATACTATGGTATACTATGGCATATATGGTGTACTATGGCAGCTAGATCAGAATATTTTAATATTCAAGGCCACTGCTGTCCTGAGAATTACTGTGAAGCCTAAACTTGATCTTGATGGATGCTGTGTGTCAGGGCCCTGAGGGTACTACCAGGCCTTACTGGCCCTGACCACCTGCCTATGGGACCTCCCCCTACACCTTTCCATGGGTCCAGGAGCCCCATTTCCACTCAGTCTGGGAGCCTTTATCCCTTCCCAAGCTATGATCTGCGTATGCCTGCCTCCTGGCCAGTTTCCTAGATGGACACCTTGTGCTTATGTGGCAGTTTTGCCTCTGGACCAACCTGTTACTCTCCTTACTTGGGTCCTTGAAGGGACCCTGAGCCTAGTTGACCACTGGATTTGTCTAGGGCTGTTCATATCCTTGTCATCAGTGCCCTGTTTGTGTTCTTCAGGACTACACCTGGACCAATGAAGGCATTGCCTGCTCTGGGGTCACCCCTGGCTTGTCGCTTCTGTGGAGTAACCCTGTTCTTCCTGCTGTCTGACACCTTGAATGTGCACCTAAAGGTATGCGAGATGATCACCACACTCAGTACTCTGGATTTAGTTTTCTACTTCAGAATCATTTGTATGTGGAAAAAAAATTGAATTAAATATGAATGCAATCCTGGAAGCAGGGACTTGTACCCAGTGATAGTACATTCAAAGTGTCTGCTCTAACTTCTGAGTTTACAATGTATCCTTCCACTTGTCCTTTTATTTTTTGATTTTTTTTTCTTTCAATCTTTTTTTCATTACTTTTTTAGTTTTTTCTGCATATCATCACAGCTTCAGCTGAAAAGGCTTTTAAATAAAAAAGCTGTTTCCTGGTTAAGGAAACATTTTAAAGACCGTCCCTTTAGTCTGGGAAAAGATTTCTAGTCCTTGACCTATTACTACTTGTTATTTTATAAGTGATAGGCACCAGCTCTCTTTCTACAGAAAGACAGAGTTCTGATTTATTCTTTGCTAGGAAAAATGTTTAATGTTGGAAGAAGGTTCAGGGCTGCATATCTGAAGTAGAAGAGGGCATCAGCCACTTTAACATTAGGAAGGGTGCAGAGTTTGTTTCCTCCTGGCCTGATGCAGGCAGATTCAGACAGAATGTATCTGACTTTACACTGACCTCTGCTTATTCTGCTGATTGTTTTGGATTGCCAATTTGAGAATCTTAACTCTTGGGATTTACCAGTGGATTCTTGGGCTAAATCAGGGCTCTATTTTCCATGTATGATATTAGGATCCAGACTTGGATAGCACTGAGGTTTTGTTGTTGTTTTAAACCTCCTTTGGCCTGGAAAAACTTTGAAATTTAAATGAACTCAGTCTGTGACTAATGGCAAAACTGCTTTGCTAATAAGGCAATCAGAGTTTTAAAAAATTTGCATGTCAAAGGCTGCAAACTCCTAAAAGCTAGAGTTTGGGGAAACCATATATCATAAGCAGCTGAGCACACAAAAAGACTGGAAAATTCCAGTTCTCCTAATGAATGTAATTATCAAAAAAGCACTTATGCAGCATGTTGGTGCTTGGTATAAAGCTTTACTGTTTCTAATGGACTTGTAATTATTTGTAGAACAAACCTGGGCACTGAGCATTCATTGCGATCTTGATTACACATAATTCAATATTTAATAAATTATAATGAATACTAACCATCTTATTGCATTGGAATGCTTCTCTTTATGCTGAAATAAAGACCAAAGAAGTACTGAATGTTTTGGCAGGATATAAGCGCTGGAATCTTTGGAATTGCTCCAAAGAAAAAACCAAAGTGATGAGTGAAGTAATGGCCATTTCTAAAGGAAATGCAAAAGAAAGTGAACCAGATTTCAGGCCTGCAAGTTCCTCTTCAGGTTAGAAATAGAATGAACTAATTCATTAATTCCCATTTACATAGGAAAGAAAATGGGATGGTTCCTACAGCACTCACTAAGAATGAACCCATATATCTGGTGTCTTTGTTGAGCACTGGATATAGGTAGCCATAAGTCAGCTACAAATTTTTGTGAAAAGTAATAATTTCTTATTTCCAAAACATTATTTTTTCAGCCTGATGCAAAATGGAGGAAATGCTGATATCAGAAATATTTTTCTAAAGAGGAATTTTTTTTTTTTATTCCCTGTCCAATTTTCTTTTTAGGATCAACACTAACTCACATAATTCTGTAAATCCCAAATTCTTCTTAACTACAGCCAAGTATCCATTCAGGAAATGGCAGTGAATGCATTAAAGACCCCGGTGAAGCAGTGTATCCAACTTGGGATACAGCTTGGGAGGGAGAAAATCAGTTTAAATAAACTAAAATCAAAGTAGCTTTCAAAATTAAATCTATTTTATGTTAATAAATTTTTATGGTGGATTTTCATTTTATAAATTTTAACACTATACTTATTAATTGTAGTGCACATCAGTTTGTTCATCTGTATACTTGATTAAAATGCTCAAATTAAGATCCCTATGTTTGTTTTCTACAAAAATAACTAACAAGTTGCTGTGTTGCATAACTACAAAATAGAAGCATATATACTGTTGGAGGAAATTACTCACTTTAATTTCTCTTGAAGGAAGGTATAAACTAAAAAAGAAAAAAAAAAAGAAAAATATTTTGTAATAATTATTTCAGTACCTTACTTATGCTTCCTACTAAGAAAATAACATTCCCAAGAGGTCTTCATCTATGGTTTATAAAACTTTGAAACATCTTAAAACTTCCACTATTTGACGTTAAATATTTTTGACCTAAGTTTTTAGGAATATGTATAGGTTTCTTTGTTCTTAAGAAATCAGTAAAAATCCTGCTTTTTTTGAATAATAATTTTTTGTTCCTAATTTCTCTTTGTGGAGGATTAATTGGAAAGGGCAGGGTTGTGCAAACTGTTGCATGATACAAAAAGTGTAACATCTTCATCTAATACTGACACTTAAATTGAGGTTGAACATCAATGCTAACCTCAATATGCTCCACTCCTGACAGCAGTGAATGTACTGTTATAGATTTCGTTTAATGGTAGTTAAATGCTCCGATTTTCTGGCATGAACTTCTCAATTTTTTGTAATAAGTAATCTTAATGTAGTCTTTTAGTTAGATGGGGAGGTGGCGTGTTGTTGGTTTTTGGTTTTATTTTTCTGTTTGAAATTTTTTTTTGCATTTGTCTTCATGTGAGCCTGGTCCTCATCCTATATAGACTTGTCCATGTACAGTCCTTAGTATAGTCTCGTATTTATGTTAACTATGAAAATATTACTCCCATTATATGAAGCCTTCTACAGTATTGTGCTCTGTGGGACAAGTACAGGTGGGCCAGACAGAGGAATTGCTTGACAGACAAATAAAGGCATAGCTGGAGGGGACATGCACCAACTATTTAAAATCCCAATTGCAAAGCCACATTGGAGCTGTCAGAGCAGGAATTTGTTTAAGGTGGTATTGTGTTTATTTAAGCCTGAGGACTGCTCAATGAAGACTATATCAATCATCAGTTACAAGAACTTTAGTGCAGAAATTCTAAATTGCGTCTGTTTCATCCTTAGGGGCTGTAGATACCTTTCTGGTCAGCTGGCTGAACAGCCTGCTTTGTAGTTAAAATGTGGTCATACTTTTTGCCTGCTAGTAGAATGTAAAAATAAGAGAAAAATGTTGAAAAGAATTTGCAAGGACACTTCTTAGAGTTTTTCAATAAAACATTAAGCTCATTCTCTTGCCTCAAGTAAAGCACCTGTCAGTAGAAATAAGTGCTTTGAGCTCATAACATTGTTCAAATGGGGAGGTCAAATACTCCTACTGTCAAGGGCTAAAATGACATGGCAGAGCTGTTAGAACTTCTTTACCAGTAATTCTAGGTCTAATAAGATCTGAACCCAGTAGCACATACAGAAATAGGACTTCTAATTATTGTATTGGAATTAGGGCCAGCGCTTACCGCTATAGAAATACCAGTAAGAGCGTCCTTTTGGAAAATACTTTCTTTTCACAAAGTTATAAAACCTTAAAAAGAGGATTACTAAACAATTTTGTACTATGTGGGCATGAGATGAGGCACACATCTTCTAATGTGATCTGAGAAAATATAATTTAGGAAAAAAATTGGTTTGGAAGCACTGGAATTGCTGAAGTCACTTTTATAACAGAATAGTGCATTTTGCACACTGAAGTCTTCATTATTTAGATTCATAGAATATTTCAGGTAGGAAGAAACCTCAGTAGGTTGTCTAGGTCTCTCTTACCCTGCTAAAATATCCTAAGTTTCTTCCTGCATTCCCTATATACATCTTGCTCTCAAAATCTCTGTTTTTCCCAGTTCCTTAATTATACTAAAATCTTCCCTTCATCCCTTCCAACATTGGAGTACTAATGAGAAAGAACATTCATACCACAGCTTTGTCTTCTGCTCTCCATGTAATTTAACAATGCCACTGCAATTTCCCATCTTTGGTTGGCCTGCTGGCTTCTATATGCTGTGTTTGCTGGTCAGAATTACATACATCTGATTGGACTTGCAGATTGTAAGGCAATTCAAGCAGTGTGGATGCAGGTCTCTTTGCTTCCTTCATTGGCTTTATCAAATGCTTGTCTGCCACTTGTAAAATCTTTTCAGGTGTGTCATCTCCACCTTTTTGATAAACTTGGTTAATATTGTACAGAGGTTTGAAACTTATTTAGGGTATGAGAGATTAATGTATTGACAGTCAAATTGCTAATACTTGTTTAATTAACAAATCAAGCTAAAGACAATTGTATTTGTTTGATTATTGCACATACATAAAAGAATCTGGAAGCAGGTTTTTGTTTAATTCTTAAGTTTGCAGTAATTTGTATTTTCCACTGATTCACAGTTTTCTCTCTAGAACTAATACGTGTGCGTATGTGTATTTATACTTCTATATGTGTTTAAATATTGCTTGTGGTTGCTTGGCTATTGATATCTAATAGGGCTGTATTAGCTCAGTTCTGATTAAATAACTTACACAACAAATTGTTAATCATAGAATCATAGAATAGTTAGGGTTGGAAAGGAATTTAAGATCGTCTAGTTCCAAACCCCCCTGCCATGAGCAGGGACACCACACACTAAACTATGTTGCCCAAGGCTCTGTCCAACCTGGCCTTGAACACTGCATGGTTTGGAGCATTCACAACTTCCTTGGGCAACCTATTCCAGTGTCTCACCACCCTCACTGTAAAGAACTTCTTCCTTGTAGCTAATCTAAACTTCTCCTGGTTTACTTTGAACCCATTACCCCTTGTCCTACCACTACAATCCCTGATGAAGAGTCCCTCCCCAACGTCCTTGTAGGCCCCAAATTGTAATCTCTTACAGTTTTGAGCACAGGGAACGCAAAGAAAGGTCGACATAGCCAAGAAACTTGGGTGAACCTAATACCACATTCAGAGGCAATTAGCTACTTCAAACAGCCTCTGGGCTCAGTACTTGAAGTAATCATGTTAGAGATATTTTTCCCTAGGATTTTCCGTTATGCTGGTGAGTTAGAGGAATAATGCAATAAATCATTTGTGGAATCATATTTTATAAATTGACTCAGTCTCTGCTTGGTGATGAAATCTTCCTGTTTTTGATTTATGTTCATATTGTAGCAAAGTTCCTGTGTGTGTGCGTTTACAGGCTTATTTTTATTTAATTTTTTACTAATTTGAGAGTTGTCTTTTTATTGCAATATACTTAACCTGGAGTTCTGTTGTATTAGAATGAGCCAATATTGTTGATAGCCAAGTATGAACACCAGAATCTACACAGTAGGTATATGACTTTTTTATATTGCTGCAGGCAACTCATTTGACTTAAAAAAAAACCAAACCAACAAAACAAACAAAACAAAACAAAACAAAACAAACCTCTTGGAACATGAATGCTGAAGAATGAAGTAATTACACTTCTGTAATAAGATCTTGATTACTATTAGCGGTAATGTAATTGGAAGTAAGGAGAAAAATCCATTTTGTGAATAAATGATGTGACACCTTCTTCGTACTGTAGCTTTACACCTGTAGGTAAGTGAAGTTGTGTCATGGTTTTGTATAATATTTTTTCCACTATGTAGACTATATATATAAAAAAAACTATGTATAAGACTTAGCTTTCTATGCAATACGGACATAGAGTGAAATTATGTTAAAGGAATAAAATTTTAAGGTGTTGCAGAGCAGTCTGTTTTAGGAAACTGAAAATTACCTTATCCCTTTCTTGATACAAATGTAACAACTTTAAGGGCAGCAGGATGTTGGGAAAGGAGCAGTCTAATAGACATAAAAACAGGACTCCTTTAGGAGTTTGTTCTCTACCCTCAGATGGGTGAAGTATCTTTGGAGAAAGGAAAGTCTTTTGGAGAAAGGAATTATGTACTAATATGTTAGTGGGGGGCAGCTTTCCCACACAGCTCCCTAATTATCCTGACTGTTCAGTTCAAGGATGTTCCTATAACAGATTAGTGTTACAAAAAGTAGCTGAATCCAGGGATGTGTTAAGTATCTATATAATTTTAATTCGGTTAATGAAGAAAATAGTCAACCTTTCTGTTCTGCTCAGTATCTACCAGCTAGAGTCTGGATTAGTGACCAGGAAATGTTTGACTGTGCTGGCAGGAGGCAGCACAACTTACGGCAATGGCCTGTGAAGGGAGTAACAGGCCAGAGATGTCTTGTGGTATTTGTGTCTTCTGCTTGGGGTGTTGCAGAATGAACAGTAATACAGGAGGAACAATGGTCAGAACTTACAGGAATTATTATTCTTCTGTTAGAACTGCTGTAATTACATTGAAATAAATCTTTTAATTCCCCCCTCTATTCCCTTTCCTCTGAATTTGTGGTAAAATACGAATTCAGACTTCTGTGTGCTTTCTAGCTTAATAAAGGTCGTAAAATTTTTCCTTGCCAACCCAGAATGTCTTATTACCAATGGATAAACTGTCATAGAAATTACAATGGATGCTGTGTCTTGAGGTTTTTTAATATCTGTAGTAGCCACTTTATGGAGATAAACTTCTATGATATTTGGAATTTTCTGCCAAAACAGCATTCAGAAATATGTGGAAACTTGATATTTGAAGAACTTTGCATGAAAGAACTAAGAATGCATGAACATAATTTCTTGGCTACTTTAGTCTTTGGGATTTTTAAAAATTCTTGCCTGCTGTATGTCCAGACAAAGCACTTGCCAAATAAGTAATTTCTCAATGCACTCCCTAACATCACTGCTTCTTTGTAGCACTGTACAAAGAAGGTCAGTCTCACTAATCTCTTCTTTCACATATGGGAATACACCCAAACTACTTATTGATGTAATATGAGCTTTCTGGATGAAGACCTATACCTGGCATACGTAGAGTTTCTTAAGCACAAGCTTCACTCCCAGTAACCAGTTTGGAGGACAGTTATGCACCTTTGGTTCAGGCTACTCAGAGCAGGATAGTTAGTAAGATTTCAGCAGAAATTCCCTTTGTAAATGGACTTCTGTATTTGCTTTTTCTTGCACTTATACTGCAACTTAAATTCTGTTACTCTTGGGCTGAATTCTGTATCAGTCTGGAAAGAGTCCAGGTTTCAAATGCATAGATCATCATGACTGAAGATCTAAAATGTATTAAAGGCCAATCATTTGAATTGCATAATGGCTCATTTTGTCATCTTAGTATATAAATCTCTTCAAAAGATTTTTATAAATGACCCACATTCTGTTATTGCATAAAAATAACTTATAGATATACAATGTGGAAATTACGATTTTTCCCATGTTTTAGAAAACTTAACTCACATTAACCTGATTAAAATGCTAATTTTGAAACATTTACATATCCATTTGACTGCAAAAATTATTACAGTTAACATTAGTTGAATTCTGGTTAAACATGTTCTATGTAAATGCAGAAAACAAAGTTTTCTATAAAATCTGGATTTTAGGGTACAGTTGTATAAATTCAATTCATTTTGTTGTAGCAGTTCAAAAGTTTGCCTTCTGGAAGCATTTTGAAACTGTAAATATACAAAATCCAACTCTGACGGTTTGTTTTGGCTTGTTTTCTTTTGAGTGGGGAGGGAAACTAAAGAAAAGTGGAATGATGTGAAATTTAAATTTGCATAGCATTTTCTTATTTAGATAGTGTTCATAAAGCATTTGATGTTAATATTATTTTTTTTCTTACCATAGAAATTCATTTACAGGAGAATGAGGGCTAATACTTTTGATTTCAGTCAATATTTTGCTCAGCCTACAGAAAAATCCATATATATAACTTGACTGTTTTACTTCCATATTTTGAAGGTATTTCAGTCTCCACCATGGAAAGCTGAAATTTTTCAATATCATAGCTAGTGTTCTGATACACTTCTGAACTAAACTCCAGGAGAGCTATATTTAGTATATGTATATCTATACATAGGAGGAAATAAGCTACTTGTAGCGCCATTTTACTTGTCCTGCCTTTGCTCAGGAGCCACAGGAAGCACCGAGGGGAGTGGTGAGAATTCACACAGGCGGACATCATCTGTGTCCCTACACACTAGGTGTGCAGTGCTCACTCACAGCAAGCTTTTTTATTCAGCGGGAAAATGGTGACTGGTATTTCCGTGCCTGATAATTGGCAGTTATATAAGAACATATTCAGCTACCTAAGCCTGAAATTTCCCATGGGCATGGGGTGTCCAGAAACATGCTTGCAAAGTTATTGCTGATCTGGGAGCTGCTAACTCCTGAGCTGCTTGCAGCATATGCTGTGGGGAAAAATAAGGGAGTGGGGTATTAGTTTGGGGTTGGTGGATGGTAAAGATAAAAATAGAGCTGGATGCAGTGTAGTAGAGGGTAGGGTTGGTTTGGCTGTGCAGTACATGCATAAGTGGGAAAAGGCAGAAAATCTTACTGGGGCTTCCGTATGGAAGAGGTAGAGCAAAGCCATTCATGCTCAGTGCTGAACAGCCATGTAGGCTAGCACATTGCATGTTTTTCTGATTTTGAAATCAGCTGCTCCTGTTATGTTGGTAAATTATAGTACAGATTTCTTGAACACATTTTCAGCCTGCCCCATGGTTAGACCTAAAAGTAGGAAATTCAGCTAACAAAATCGGGGGAGAAAGTATATATATACTAGGTTTTAAAGCTCCTGGTTTGGGCTTCCCTTAAAGATTTGTGACTTTCAATGATCCCCATTTTGGTCCCTCACTATGGATACACAACTTTCATGGGAGATGCATCCATGATTATCATGTTCTTGTTACCAATACAACAGGAAAAAATCAGTTTGCTTAAAATATTTTGGAGTAAATAAAGTTTGGGTTGTTTTTTTTTTATTTGTTTTTTTGTTTTGGTTTTGGTTTGGTTTTTTTCGGTTGTTTTTTTTTTTTTTTTGTAGAGCGCTGTTCTATTAAGCTAATTGTGCTGCTTGCCTTTGGTTTTCTTAACACTGTAATTCTCATTGAAACAACTTGATTTATTATCCCACTAATTCAAGTAATGCTTTACCTTTGCCATTCTTACAGCAGAGATAATATACAGAATTAATCCACTCAGCTCATCTACCTGACAGTTCTCAGATAGGTTTAGCATTTGAATGCTAGTTTTATCCCACTTAATAGCGTGCAGTGCTACACATTAATTACCTTCTGTGTGAACAAATTTACCCTGAACCACCTTGCTGACCAGTCTTTTCTCACCTCTGGTTCATGTCCTTTGTTTTTCAGCCCATTACTCTGTCAAATATCATCAGGGCACCTGCCTTCTTATGTGCCCTTCAAAATTGCATTTCTTAATAATTGTATTCTGCTAATCACTTTCACCCTAATTAAAATAGCCCTTAGCTAATATCCTTTCAGAGCCCTTGCCCCAAGTTACTGTCTCAATTGCTAACTGTCTCCATGTTTGTTCTTACCATTTGGCTTATCAAGTTGTGTCAGGTATTCTGACTAATCACCTGCTATGAGGTCCACCTAGCCATCATTAAAAACTCAAGCTCTGGGACCAAATATCACTCATTTGTGGCCAAAACCTATGTCCTACCATGAGTCACCAGCAGGTAACATCCTAATCTTAACAATCGATTTCTCATCCCATCCCTATGTTCGTATTAAATTGTTGTCAGTACTTTGTAATAAACTATTAAATGCAGAAGGGTTCAAAGATACTCCTAGAACATTGTAAGGTAGCAAGACCTGATGAAAAAACAGGTTCCATGACATGCTATAGGCTGTGAATTCAAGTTATATGTCTTTATTTCAACCCATGAGTTTTCTCACTTTTAATCTTATGATTATCTCATTCTAGTGGGGGGAGTGAGCAACTGTGTAGTGTTTAGCTTCTGGCTGAGTTAAACCAAAATATTTCATCACTTGTTTTATTTTCTTGTCTTCTCTCTTCTGCCACTTATCTTTAACTTCTTAAACATTTTTGTTTTATCTTGAATTCCAAATTTTCTTGCTTTTATTCTTTCTTTCCTCTTCCCTCATCCCACTAGGGAGATGGTAGGAAGTGGGTGAGCCACTGTGTGGCGCTTGCCTGCCCCTATAACAGCTGGTTATATGAACAAAACACAGTCAAGAGATGTTCCTGTTGAGGGCCCAAGACCTGGTTAAAATTTTAGGGAGGTTTCCAAGCAACTAATACTGAACTCTGGCCCAGTATTCCTTCAGCTCTAGTGCTCTGGTTAGACTCAAGTTTTAACGGAGATAGAAACTCTGAGTGCAAAATAATAAAGTATGCAGTTTGAGGCAGACATATGCCATACCAGTTTAAAGAGATTGCTGGTTTATATTCGTTTTTTATGAAAATTCATACTGTACTGGTCAACTGATTAGGATTTTGTGGGATCTTGTGATACATAGCAAGGAGGTTCTGTTTGCAGTTCAGCCCAGAAGGAAACTGTCGTGGTTTAAGCCCAGC
>NW_009932420.1:0-6405 GCF_000696875.1 Nestor notabilis | reverse complement strand
CGGCACCAGGAGTACCTGAAGATGCTGAGCGAGAGGGAGGAGGCGCTCGGTAGGTGCTGGGCCCTCGGTGGTGGGGGGTGGGTACCCGCGGTCCGACACCCGTGGCTGGGGAATGAGAGCAGGAGTGCTTGCGCATTGTCCCACAGCATCAACTCCTTGCTCCTCTCATGTTCCCCCTGGGCAGCGATCTGAGTAGTGACCCCTGCAGCCCTCTGGCCCTGGTGGGGCAAGGGATTGGGGGGTGCACAGAAAGGACCAAGCAAGAAGACATTTCCAGGGTGCTACCAGGCCCTGTGCTGGGAGAAGAACTTTGTCCTTTATGCCTGTAGTGCTGGTGTTCCAGCCCTTCCATCCCTTTCACGCTGCATGCAAAGGCTTGGTCTGCCCTCTCAGCATGGCACTGCAGGGACAAGCAAATGTATCTTGCAGAAGATGGGGTGCTTTGCAGTGCGGGATTTTTTGTCTCCCCAGATGAGGCTGATGAACTGGAGCACTTGGTGACATCACGCACAGAGTCTGTGAACATCGACCACCCAAACCACGTTGTGACAGTGACCACCATCAGTGACCTGGACCTCTCAGGAGCACGCCAGCTGGGACTGACCACCCCTGTGGTAAAGCCTTTTGCTGCCTCACTGGTTGTATCAGCTGTAAATGCTCTTGGGGCTGGCTAGGTAGGGCTGGTAGTCCCTGAATATGGCCAAGGATTTGCAGGTGGCTGGGAGCAGGGATGAAAAGGGAAACTCATCACTTCCGCGTTTTTCCACAGCTTATGTTGGGTCTCTAAAATAGGAGGAACGTCCTATGGGAACAGGTCATTCCAAACCTCCCTGGACTCCTTTGCTAGTCCCAGCTGACCTTGTGTAAGTGAAAGCTGTCGCAGGGCTGGAGGTGAGAATGTAGTCTTTTAAAAGCCAATAGAGTATGAGCAGCAAGATTTCAGGCTTTGCTGTATGACTGCCTTCCACCTCTTTCATGTATCCTGTCCAGGAAAAATTGCTGTTATCATGAGCAGGTCCTCTGCTTGGACCACAATTAAGAAAACCATTAATTTCTGGATGTTTTTGCTTTTATTTTCAAAACGTATTGTAACTGAGATCTCATATTTGTTCCAGAAAGGCTTTCAGGCACTAGTTCGTTTGATCCTTTTGGTCTTCCTGACTGAGCTCTTTGGGGAAGTGCCTGCGTTAACCTTTTACATTTGTGAGGGCATCTTATAATCTAAAAATCCACTTAAAGAGGCTTTGATAGTAATTTAAGAAAAAAGCTGAAACCTTCAGTTCAGAGTTTAGACTCCAACTGCACGGCTAGTAAGATCATGCTGAAGTTTTGGGATCTTAGGGTGGATTACTGCAGGACTTCACTGGTTGTCCCTTTCCGAGTCGCTATGATAAGAAACCTTGAGATTTGGACAGCAAGGGATGTGGAGAATTAAACAATCAAATTTCACCTGTGATTAGATGGTTTACAGAACAGGATGAAACCAAGAAGGCAGCAGAAATACCAGCATCACAAAACTGCTTGTTTTAATGTGTCTGTAGGGAGTTGATTTTTTTTTTTTTCCCTTCCTTTTTAAGGGCAAGAGTGATGGATCAGAAGAAGAGAAAGGAGAAGAGGTGGTGAACAAGCCTGTAAAAGCAATGCCCAAGAAGTCCAGAAACCCCTTCCTGTCTGAAAAGTATGTATAGATTGATTCCAGCAGCTTGCTTCTAGGCTCTCCAAGCTGCTCAGGAGGATCTTTCCTTCCCGGGTCAGCCGTGTGGTTGCAGGAGAGGGGATGCTGTGCTGCTGGATGCCGGTGGGCAGGAGCCAGCAGAGGGCACTGGCAGAGCACAAGCCTGTCTCGGAAGCTCCATTCCACTGGCATTGATCCCTGGTGACAGCAGCAGCAGGAGGAGGAGGATACAGAGCAGTGCGGGCTTTGTCCTCAAGTGTTTACCTAGCCCTTCCTCTCGGGAGATACTGCAGGGAAGGGAGTATGGCAGGGTGCAGAATTTGTCTCTAGGACTGAAGGTCAAAAAACCCTAAAGCTTAAAGCTTTGGCATTCACCACTTTTTTCAGTGTCCAGGATTTACAACTACTTCAGGAATGCAGAGAATTACTTAACCCTGTGGTGGCTGGGCAGCTCACTGCTCAGAAAATTCATTGTGGTTATTACTGCACACATAGACTTGCAGGTTTCATGCCCTGCCAGGATAGTGCCCAGCAGAGTTCCTCTGGAGCTCACCGTGGCTAATGTCTATTCCCGCTGCGCCACCAGCAGCTCTTCCGCATTTGTTGCGGCATCGCCTTGCTTCTGCAGACCTTGGTCCCCAAGCATTTCTCTCTTCATGCCTTGCACAGGATCTCTGCTCTTACTGCCACACTGCACATGCACAGCCGGAAAAAGACAAAAGGAAAGAGACTCCAACGTGGACAAGGCCCACGCAAGAAAATCCAGAAATCCACCTCGGGGCGGACCACTAAGACTCAGCGGCGGAGGCTGACGGGCAAAATGGGCCGTGATCAAGATTAATGGAGGAATTAGTGCTCAGCCCAGCAGCTGGGACAGTGCTCCATGGCTGGTCGGCTGCTTTTTGGGACTCCTTCACTGTGGGCAAGGGCCTTGTTGACTTGGTTCTCTGACCACCAGTGAGCCCAGGTCAGCCTTCCTCTCCCCTCCTGAGCACTGTTCAGGATCACTATAGACACTCTACCCACGTATTTCTGCAGCAAACTCCAGCTACGAAGTGCCTGGGTGTCACAGAGTCTCTAAAAACTTCTGCTGGGATCACACTCTCTATTTGGCATAACCCTACTGTCCTTGGGCCGCCCCTTCCAGAGCAGATACGTGGCTTTGTGAAAGGAGAGGATCTGGGTCACAGTGCAACAGGCACATGGTCAGGGCAGTTTATGAGGCTTGGAAGAGCTCTGCTTCCACTCTTGTGCATCAGTGCCCTGGCATTTCTGCTGTGCAGTAAATCCTTTTTCCATAGAGACGGGCTGTCATCTTGTGTGTTTCTTCTCCAAGTGCCATACTTGAATGCAGGGGTACTTTTTGTTTGGTGCTTGTGCCAGGTGGAATTTGGTAACTTTGTGAATAAATCTTTATTAAGTCATTTTTCTAAGGAAAAAAAAGATCTGTTTGTGACTGATTTGAAGTGTAACAGCAACTGTGCCAAGGCCAGTACCAGCTGGAAAGAGGGGAGATGGCTCCTTTTGCTTAAAGGATATTGAAATCCAGTGGTGCTTGGGAAATGGAATAGCTAGGAGCTATTTCTGCAGTGCCAGCGCCAGCCAGCGCAGGCATGGCGCATTCCATTGTCTGCTGAATATGCCGATCTTAATTGCGATAGCTCGGAGGAGTATGAAATGCCCTAATGCCCTTGCTGTATGTGTGTGGCCCTCTCCGTGACGGGAGCGGCAGAGGCTGCCCTTGCCCTTTACCTCAGGGCTGCTGCAGTCAGCAGCAGTTAATTGCCTTTCTTCTTCGGACTTCAGTATACATTTTTTAGCCTGGATGCCTTCAGCAGGAGAGGAAAAAAGAGTTTGCATGGTTTGGGTTAAGGAATACCGGTGGCAAAACTGAGTGAATTCTCTGAGGGAAGCCTAGGCAGCATGCTGGCCTCTGTCCTGGAGTATCTGTAGGAGATGGTGGCCATTCTGCCCCTGTCAGCCAGGCCTCCACCCATGCCACATGTGTACTGGCAAGGAAATGACAAAGGAAGAAAAGGCTTGTGTGGCCAAAACCCACACCAGAAAACTGTCAACCCAGCAATGGGAGACTACGTATATTCCTCATGCCAGAAATGGGAGGGGAAGGAGCAAACCAGTGCTTGAGGCTTCATGGAGAAACATCAGAGCAATGCTGGTGGCCACCAGCCACTAAAGCTAACTGCAGCCTGATGGATCTCTCCAACATTTGCAGCGTGTGCACACAGTGTTGAGGAGGGTATGATCTCAACATGGACAGCAGCCTCATAATTTCTGCTAGAGCTTCTCCTCTGGAGGGAACTGGGTGGCATGCATGTTGGTGGTGAAGAATGGGGTCCCTTTGTACCTCCCTTTCTCTTCTGAAGAAGGCATATGGTGGGGAAGTGGATACTGTTTTATCCTATGTGCACTGGCGCCTTGCATGCTTGGGCTGAGTTCTTAGCCACTAATGTGGAATAACCTCAGTCACATCATGAAAATGCAGCGTGTCTGGTTCCCTCACCTCCAAAATAGTTCACATATGCTGCCTTAAAAGCTGCTTCAGAATGTACATTAAACTCCGTGAGCTGCCTTATCCAGCCTTCCTGTCTTGCCTTGGAGTGTTGGCTGTTTCAGAGCTGTGAAGACAAGTCCAAGGCAAGGCCAAAAGTCTGATGCTTGACTGGACTTCATCCAAAGTGTCCAAGAGCAGGGCAAAAGCATTTCTCCTTGTGGTTTGGTAGTTAATGTGCTCTAGAGCCATTGTGTGATTGTTGGGTTTGAAAGGGATGTAGGAGGGAAGGAGAGGGAAGTTCTGCTTGAAGTGGTGTGCCACACCAAGGGGACTGCTCAAAGCTGGAGGAGTATGTGATACCCTTCTTCTGGGTCATACAGCATCTTTCCCTTTGGACATTCTGCCTTGTGGAATGACTGTGGGCAGAAGGTGACTTTTGCTTCCCCACCTCAGGAGTTTGCTTTGGAGCTGGGATGGCCACTGTAGAGGAAATGTAGAGTCTGTGAGTTTGTGACATCAGCTGAAGTGTAGACTGGGAACTGTGGATTGCTTTGCCTTCTACAGCCTGTAGGCAGCCTGGCACATAGGGACAGCACTAGATTGCCTCATTGTAGTCCTGATAGGGTGGTAAAAGGGACCTCAACAGCATTTCAGTGTTATTTTGCTGCCAGGTGATTTAGAAGAATCTCTTTTAGGTTGCTGTATCCCTGGCACTAATAACTTCTGAGTCTGTGCCAGGTGTCAGCTCTAATCTCCAACAGCCTCTTCCATGCTCTGAAAGCTTCCAGTTTCTGCTGGAAGTTGTGTTTTCACATTAAAAAAACAAGGCATGTGGAAAAAATGAGAACAGAACTGTTACATCCTGTGTGGTGTTAACCATCAGGATTGTTCACTGCACTATTGATTTCTCCATTTGATCGATTGAAGCTTTATTTGGTGATGTAAATGACTGACTCAGCCCCAGTTTGTTGACTTCCTTACGTGCAGAATGTGCAGTCAGGCTACCCCAGGATAAATTAGATCAAGGATATGAGCTCCCACACCGAGTTAGGGTGTTGTTTGCCAGACACATCACAGTTCATCCCAGACTGTGACTTAAAATTCTTCATATTTGCTGCTTCCCCTTGTTTTCAAGACAGAGTTAAGCATTTTTTGTTGTTCTTCCCCCCCTGCCAGCTGCTCACAAACAAGTTCTAGCTGTTAAGGAGCTTCTGAATATAAAGTACCTGCAAAAATCAACATGCTGGTGCAGCCGCTGCTCAGAAAACGAAGAGCAAAGGCCAGCAGCTCTCTGCATTTTCGCCCTTCCACAGCCTCGGCACAGGCGTTCCGTGCTTGACTCTGCATCTCTGGCACCTGCATGTTGCTCGTGCTTATGCCCGAGGGCTCACACGGAGGGAGGCAAGGCTTTGACGTGGGCTGCCATGCCGGGGTTTCCATGCATGATGGCTTTCACTGGCTAGACTGCTATTCCACACACATGCACGCACAAAAATGTAATTGGGATTACAGAGGCTCAAAACCAGACTGGGAGCCAAAGAGGTCAGACAGCTGGGGAAAAATAGGAGCTGGGGAAAAACTGGGTGATAATCAGTGTGCTGTGTTTATTGCTCTTCAACAGCATATCAAGCTCAAGGCTGTACCCAGTACAGTCCCACTGCTGCTTCCAGCATTGTTTTCCAGAAATTAACTGGGGAAAAAGTTACTGGGAGAATGACAAGAACTTTTGTGTTCTAATAGAGCTGAATAACTAGAGGTGTCTGGGAAAGACAGGTTTGAAGAGTGGATTGAAAACTGCTTTTAATGGGTAAACAAAAAGTGAAATTAAGTTTGGGGGTTTTCTTTTGCTCACCAGGACTGTGAAGAGAAAGAAGTTGGATTGTAACGGGAGCAATGGAGGACAGATGTTAAACATGTTCCACTAGAAATATCGAGGCTCAGGCATGACTTGTGCTGTGCAGCTAAAGCCCAGGTTAGACAAACCTCTAGGGAGTGCTGTGGGTAGGGATGACCTCGTGTTGGAGTTGTGCTGGGTACATGGTCACGTTTGGCTGTCTCGGTGCTTGCAGATGAGTCCGCTGCTTTAACATCTGTTTAGGGGTCAGGTTATCCGGGCCCTGGGGTGATATTCTGGGGGAGCGCTGGAGCAGACCCTGGCAGGCGGTGGGGTGGTCCCGGGGGAGATGAAGCCGTGGGGAAGGGCAGGAAGAGGCCGAGG